>NC_133178.1:2027500-2080000 GCF_049306965.1 Danio rerio
TTGCGTGTGGTGTGGCTTTGCTTTATTTATCCAATATGTGTCCATATGTCTGTTTTGTACTGTCACGTCGCGTGAGATTCCCCCTTTTTTAAGATAAATATATAACAATAATGCACATCAGTAACTCGCCAGTAACTTATTTAATGCATGATCCTGTAAGGAAACATTGTAAATAATGGGAAATCTGTTGACCGCAATAATCAAACCCTTGGGAACAACTGTTGTCGGAACCAAAGCTCACAGGTCTGTGTTCTCTGAACTCCTATCAGGCGGTGGACGTCTTCATTCTGATTGGTTGCCGAACCGCGTCATAGCTCATTACCATAAAGTTGACTTCATTTCAACTCTCCTCAACAGCCATGCTGGCGAAGATGCGCCGCGCTGCTCCTCGCCGCTTATCGCCACCATCTCTCATTGAAATTGAATGACTTCCGGCTACTTTGACGCTCTCGCTGCTTTCAGTGTGAACATACGGTAAGACTGGGTCTAGAACTGCAGGTACAGTTTGTGTCTTCAAGATGAACCTTCTATTACTGTTCAAAATCAGATTTTAAGAACGTGAATTATTCATTCATTTTCCTTCAGCTTAGTCTTTATTTAAGAATTCACCACAGCGGAATGAACCACCAACTATTCCAGCATATGTTTTACACAGCAGATGCACTTACAGCCGCAACCCAGTTGGTATTTCTGTGTGGAGTTTGCATGTTCTCCCCATGTTGGCGTGGGCTTCCTCCGGGTGCTCCGATTTCCCCCACAGTCCAAACACATGCGCTATAGGGGAACTGATCAACTAAATTGGCTGTAGTGTATAAGGGGTATATTGGGGGTTGAGTGTTGCGCTAACAACCCACCTCATAAAAATCAGATGTTACGAAACACCAACACCAACTTCAATATTAACACCCTGGGAGTAAGTAAGTAGGTAATAACAAAAAGTGGTGGACATGACAGCACCACTGCTGTAGACTACTGTAAGCCGTTTCAGTGCCTGCCTCGCATCCTTTCCCATGGCGAGCGTTTTTATGTAAGTGTGTGTCCTTTACATTTGACACACTGCCAGAAATGTGTGTTTTGTGTCTGCAGTATCACAAGAAAAGTATAAAAATTTTCCTGAAATAACCTTCGCATTAGTACAGCTGAACTCTCCTTCCTCTCCATCCAGTTTATGAAGACAATACTTCATTTCCATTTTAAAGAAGAGAGTGGAGAACAAAGCATTGCAAATTCAATTTACTCCAAAATGTTTTACACAGCAGGTGCCCTTACAGCCGCAACCCAGTACTGGGAAAGAACACGTCTTGGGGAGAACTTGTCTTAGGGCGACAAGGTGGCTCAGTAGTTAGCACTGTCGCCTTACAGCAATAAAGTTGCTGGTTCGAGCCCCGGCTGGGCCAGTCTGCATTTCTGTGTGGAGTTTGCATGTTTCCCTGTGTTGGCGTGGGATTCCGATTTCCACCGCAGTCTTAACACATGCGCTATAGGGGAATTGATGAACTAAATTGGCCGTTGTGTATGAGTGTGTGTGTGTGAATGAGTGTGTATGGGTGTTTCTCAGTACTGGGTTGCAGCTGGAAGGGCATCCGCTGTGTAAAACAAATGCTGGAATAGTTGGCGGTTCATTCCGCTGTGGCGACCCCTGATGAATGAAGGGACTAAGCTGAAGAATAATGAATGAATAGAAAATGCTTGAAATGTGCCTGCAACTCTGGAACAAGCAGATGCGTGTCAGTGGAGCAGGTGGATCCTTTGTGTGTTTTACATGTTCAGATAAGCTGAACTATAACAACACACACACACACACACATGCAGTTCTAAATACTGTTGCTATGCAACAACCTCTGCTCTATGATGTCATGCCACCTGTTGCCAGAGCAACACCTCATCCCCGTCATCCTTTCATTTATTTATATATTACGCATTATTAGTCACACTATCCAACACACAGCTAACACAGCATCCTGTAAGATTTAAGACAATGCTCTATTATAAATGTCTGCTATAAAGTCTTTATTATTCAGATGAAACAGACTAGCATTATGCAGTGATGCAGTGTTGCATCAATATTTAATGCACAACTAATAGAAAAAAGTGATTAAAATCATTCATTCATTCATTTTATTGTCAGCTTAGTCCCTTTATTAATCAGGGGTCGCCACAGCGGAATGAACTGCCAACTTATCCAGCACAGTTTTACGCAGCGGATGCCCTTCCAGCTGCAACCCATCACTGGGAAGTGAATAAAATCACAACAATATTATTCAACAGACTTCAACAGTAAAAATATATTAAAACTTACAAGAAATATCATAATTTAATGTAATAATCATATATATTTACATGCAATATTAGCATACCTGAAGTGAAAATAAGGCAAAACCCCACCATAACAAGGGATACCTCTTATATATCCCCCAAATAAATCCCCAAATGACTAAATATAGAGCTGTTTCATTGTAAATAAACCGTTAAATGGTCAGCAATATGTTTTATTACTATTATTTACAAATTAAAAAATGAATAGTAGACATTAGCAAACAGTTCAGCTTATTAAAATGAATAGCTCTTATAAAGAAACAGAACTTCAGTTCATTCGCCTCTTGCCATCTCTACCGGGTTTAAACAATGCCGGCTGATGAAAGCATGATGAACAACCAACCGCAGCGTGCGTCTTCCATGACTGCCTGAGCCCACTTCCTTCTCTCTCTTGCTTTTCTTCTCTATCACGCCAAGCCCCGCCTTCTTTCCAAGCAACAGACGTCATCCATGATAAAAGTATTACTGACATGGCTGACTTACTCAAAACTTGATTATAATTTTATTTATGACATCGTCACAAAGTTATTAAATCTCATTAACCGTTTCTTCACTGTATAACTCACACATTCTGATTAAAGTGCAGCGAATGAATCTCATTTATTTAGATTTTTTCTTTAATTGCATTAACATAATTAACAGAGGTGTCACTTTAAAAAATGCACACATCTAATGTTATGATGAAGGCATTCGACTGCTTTCCTGGCTTTTTAAACTCATTTAGGACAAAATTTGTTGTGTTAAAAAAAACACCAAGATCAGACAATTATTATTATTAATTATGTGTGTATGTCTGTTCAAACACGACCCAAAACCCACTTTCACACTGCATTAAATCGCGATTACAGAATCTGTTTGGGAAACGGCGTCTATTTATCACTATGGAGCGCGTCAGCTGACAGTCACGCACTGCTATATAACTGTTAGAGGATTGCATAGGAGGGGCGACGACACCTGTAATGAAAATGAAAGGGAACCCCACTGGTTTCTGAAGATTTCACCAAGTTAAATTTAAGACTTTTAAAGACATTTTTATGAAATTTTGAAAAAAAAAAGTAAGGATTTGTTTTTGAACACTCCAGTTACAAAAGATTTTCACTCACCCTACTGAATAATGATTAAAAATTAGTACATTTAATAATGCAATAATAATAATTTAGTTTGAATATTTATTATTATTACTTTTCAAATATATCCATTCACAAACCCAATAACCCTTACCAACAATAGAACAAAGCACACCTGCCATTTACTTCAGTCTACAATAACAGTAATTTAATAATAACAAATTTAGGTCAGGTCAGTTTTCTCAGCAGTAAATACATGAAGAACTTCAAAGCAAATGTTACTGTAAGGAAAGTGTTTAAATGCTATTTTTAAATACAAAGTTTTAAGTTTTATTGAGATTAATTGTTAGTGGCTGCATAGGTGTTAATGGCCAGATTGGGTAGCTATACATGAAAAAATGAAAATTAAGACTCGTTTAAAAAGATTTCAGACCTACAACACAAGATTTTAGTAGATTTAAGACTTAAAGGCCTAAAAATTAGCGTTTAATATTTAAGACATTTTCAGACTTTTTAAGACCTTGCAGACATCCTGCGTTTTTTTTATATTTATTTCAAAGAGTTTTCATGCCTAAATAAAATTAAAGCACAGAACAGACTCACATTCAAGAGCGAGGAGCATAACCTGGTTATTTGGCAGTATGGGTTGTGTATAGGGGGGATCGGCTCTTTAATGTTTATTGCCAACCTTCATAGAAAGACTGAAAATACGGGAGAACTACGGGAAAACATCTTTACGGGATGACAGCGGGATAGAACTGTAAAATACAGGAGAATCCTGGGAAACATGGGAGGGTTGACAGGTATGAATATTACTATTACCCAATAGACCGCATATAAAGAAATTAATTTAACAAATTATTCACCAGATTATAAGTACAATCTCCATTTAATAAATCCTATTAATCACTATTAGCTCCTAATAATTAAAACTAAACACTTACTTTGCTCTCATGACATGATTTAATGATTAATATATAATAAAAACCCTTTTTTTTCTTTTATGTAGCACTAATTAAACTGAATTAAATAAGTAAATGGAAGAACGATTCAATTTTACTTGCATGGACAGAAAATAGACCCTTCTTTGATAAAATAACCCCAATCTTACAACAGTGACATTAAGAGCCAATCCCAATTCTACACCTTAGCCCTTCCCCTCAGTTTGCACGTTCACATGAAGGGGTAGGGGTGTCCCATTTCTCTTTAGCTTGAAGGCGTAGGGCTAAGGGGAAAGGGGTGAATAGACATTTTTCAGGACCACACTCGAAACCAAGAGTAAAACTACAGCAACTGGAATAACTACAGCAGTCACGATCGTCTGATGTCACATGAAGCAAGAGATCACGATGGCATGATGACATGTGCAGGTGCTGTAGTGCTGTCCTATTTCTTAGTGGTAAATTTTGAAGCCCTTCCCCTTAACTCTCAGGTTTAAGGGCCATGGGGAAGGAGTCGAGGTACAAAAATAGAATTGGGATTGAGCCTAAGTGTGCGTAATGGAGGTGTATGAGTGTGCTGTACCTGTTGGCAGGTGAGCAGCAGGGCCGTCCAGGTGAAGATGCCCGAGATGCCCTGAGCGGCGGGAGTCATGAGGAAAATGGGCGTCTCTGGGGTCAAAACTGGCCCTGATCTGTTGTGACTCTCAGGGGCCACCGTCACGACCCCGGGCCCTGGCGCCATGGCAACCAGAGACCCGTTCCCAGTCAACGACACCGCCCTCCTCCACAGCTGAGCCATCTGCAGACCACAGCCAATCAGAACACTGCACACACCAGGGGGAGGAGCCAACCCTGACCATCAAAACAGAAGAGAGCGAAGAGTTATTATTAGTTAGCATTTAAATAAAAGGCCTTCGTTAAATATAATCAAACCATCCAGATACAAGGAGTACCACAATATTACAAACATGTGAGTTAAAGCAAAGAATTCAAAACAGGAAGATGAACATCATCATTGGCAATCTAATTAACCTGCACACACCGGCCACTTTATTAGGTACACCTTACTAGCTCCAGGTTGGACCCCTTTTGCCTTCAGAACTGCTTTAATCCTTCATGGCATCAATATTCAACAAGGAACTGGAAATATTCCTCAGAGATTTTGCTCCATATTGACATGATAGCATCACACAGTTGCTGCAGATTTGTCGGCTGCACATCCATGATGCCAATCTCCCGTTCAACCACATCCCAAAGCTGCTCTATTGGATTGAGCTCTGGTGACTGTGGAGGCCATTTGAGCACAGTGAACTCATTGTCATGTTCAAGAAACCAGTCTGAGATGATTGAGCTCAATGACATGGTGTGTTATCCTGCTGGAAGTAGCCATCAGAAGATGGAGACACTGTGCTCATAAAGGGATGGACATGGTCAGCAGCAATACTCAGGTAGGCTGTGGCGTTGATGATCAATTGGTACTAATGGACCCAAAGTGTGCCAAAGAAAATCTCCCCCACACCATTACACCACCACCACCAGCCTGAACCGCTGATACAAGGCAGGATGGATCCATGCTTTCATGTTGTTGATGCCAAATTCTGACCCGACCATCTGAATGTGTCAGCAGAAATAGATACTCATCAGAGCAGGCAACGTTTCTCCAATCTTCTATTGTCCAGTTTTGGTGAGTCTGTGTGAATTGTAGCCTCAGTTTCCTGTTCTTAGCTGACAGGAGCGGCACCCGGTGTGGTCTTCTGCTACTGTAGCCCATCCGCCTCAAGGTTGGACGTGTTGTGCATTAAGTGATGCTCCTCTGACCTCTGGCATCAACAAGGCATTTGCGCTCACAGAACTGCCGCTCACTTGATATTTCCTCTTTGTCGGACCATTCTCTGTAAACTCTAGAGATGGTTGTGCGTGAAAATCCAAGTAGATCAGCAGTTTCTGAAATACTCAGAGCAGCCCGTCTGGCACCAACAACAATTCAAAGTCTCTTAAATCCCCTTTCCTCTCCATTCTGATGTTCGCTTTGACCTGCAGCAGATCGTCTTGACCATGTCTACATGCCTAAATGCATTGAGTTGCCGCCATGTGATTGGCTGATTGCACATTTGAGTTAACGAGAAGTTTCACAGGTATACCTCATAAAGTGGCCAGTGAGTGCATATTAATACACTATTGACAAGAGGTTGTAAATAACCAATCTAAATGGTAGCGCTAAAGATATGAACTCTCTGATTAATGTAACTTCCTGAACAGCATTATGGGTAACAGTTGTTTTCTGTGCATGTTCCATGATTTTACTATAAAAACAACTACAAATATGAAGAACTAAACCAAAAATAATGGGTTCCACAAAAGCTCATACAACAGATTAAAAACCTTGAAGCAGTTAAAGAAATCAAATAACTGAATTAACAGTAACAAATAATTTAACAGAGGTGACACGGTGGCGCAGTGGGTAGCACTGTCACCTCCCAGCAAGAAGGTCACTGGTTCGAACCTCAGCTGGGTCAGATAATGTTTCTGTGTGGAGTTTGCATGCTCTTCCCGTGTAGGCGTGGGTTTCCTCCTCAGTCCAAACATATGCCATATTGGTGAATTGGGCAGGCTAAGTCGGCCATAGTGTATGTGTGTGAATGAGTGTGTATGGATGTTTCCCAGAGATGGGTGGCGAGTGGAAGAGCATCTACTGCGTCAAACATGTGCTGGATAAGTTGGTGGTTCATTCCACTATGGTGGCCCCTGATTAATAAAGGGACTAAGCCAAAAATGAATGAATGAATAACAGTGTGGAAATAAAATGCATAAAACTCTTTTTGCATTTCTTGCATTCACTCAGATTAATTTACTAACTCAGTTCTACTTCCATAGATTAAATAAAAGTGAAATAGGAACTGTAAAAAGACATCTATAGGGAAATTAGCAAAAAATTATTACAAATGGTAGAAAAGATGCAACTAAATCAATACAACTTCAACTCAAACTAATGTTAAATATTGAAATAGGTCAATGATGGTAAAACAATGCTGAAATGATCTAAATGATCTTATTGAGAAGTGAAACGGCTGCTGTTTTCTCTGATATAAAGATAAACAGTCTATGAATCACAGAAAGAGTTTCTTAAACACTTTTCTAAAGCCTCATATTATAAAAACTAGCAATTTTGTCAAGTCTACACCAGGGCCGGAGTGGGACTCAGTTTCAGCCCTGGAGTTTAAGCCAGACCGGCCCACCTCAGTTCACAACTGACTATATTAAAATAAGGTCATTTTCAATTCAGTTTCTAATGACACTATCACGTCTTTTTCAAGAAAACAGCTGCTTTAGAACTTCAAATGATCAACAACTCTAACAGTATTTTATGTCTTAACAATATAAATGGAAAATAAAAAAAATATTTTCCAGGTGAGATTCGAACACGGGTCGGAAGGCATAGCAATGCAAAGTGTTTACCACTGGTCCACTATAGCGTTAAAGCAACAAGTATCAAAATAAATATTGCACTGTGACCCGCAAGACTCACAGTATTACTTTTTATTGATGGCTTAATCTTTTTCTCCCCTTTTTAGATTTCTGATCAAGTTATGTCAGATTTATTAATGTAGTGAATCATCTGATTTTCATTGAGCAGGTGTAATCTTCATTAATATTAATTATTCGAATTCGCTGTTTGGGGTCGAATGATGATAGTTAACATTACATCATCATTAACGTTAGTTAACCTGCAGGCTGCATTTTGCTCACGGGGCTGCGAGAAAATAAATAAGAGCAGCGCTGCGGCAAAATAATGAATAAAAAGAGTGAAGATATGGTCAAATAAATAAATAGATGAAAAAAGTGCGACTTCTGAGAGTGCAAGCAGCTAGAGACACTAACCAAAAAACGGACCGGCCCACGGGGAATTCTCCCGGTGCTACTGATTAGCCAATCCGGGCCTGGTCTACACTATAAAAATGTTTCTTGTTTTACCCGATGCAGAGCCAAATATAGACAAACGCAATAGTTAGGTTTAAAAAATAAAAATAAAAAAAAAGTCTTTTTTTTTATTTTTTTTTATTACCCCAAGGTTAGTTTTGAGCACATTCAACCCAGTGTAAGGTAAAAAAAATAAATAGCCATTTTTATAGCAGTGTTTCCCAACCCTGTTCCTAAAGGCACTCCAAAGTACACAATTTGGATGTCTCGCTTATCTGACCCATTTATTTTGGGTTTTGGCATCCCTTCAGACATTCTAAAAAGTGGATTCAGGTGTGTTTGAATAGGAAGAGGTGGAAAATAAGTACTGTTGGTGTGCCTTCAGGAACAGGGTTGGGAAACACTGCTCTATTGCTCTAAAAAACGCTATTTTTAACCTAACGCCGAGTTCAGACTGCATGATTTTGAAAGTAGTCGTGTCACAGGCGTTTTCACACTGCAGGACTATCTGGGCTGGCGTTTCGTCGCTGCTTTGTTTACACTGCAAGATAGATCGGCGTCAGGGGGCTTCACACTGCATGACTTTACAATAGGAAGAATCGCCGACAACTTTGTTCAAACTACGTCTCAGAAATCGCGACAGCTTCAGATATTAAGCATGCCAAATATCTCACGGCATCGGCAACTCATCGATTCTCTCAGATCGTGTCTTTAATAGTTCACATTGTGTGATTGTTACTTACAAGACTGAACACCGATTTGCTTGTGATTTCAGGCATTCATCTGCGATTTCTCACCTGTGGAGATCAAAATCGAAGCTAAAATCATGCAATCATGCAGTCTGAAGTTGGTTTAACACTGGGATACATATGCACAAAACTAAACCTTGACTTTTTTTTAACCTAACTATTGTGTTTGTCCATATTTGGCCCTGCATTGGGTAAATCAGTTTTGTTTAACACTGTTTTACAGTATATGGATTCTGCATATGATGTTCTTTGACGTATAAGTCAATAAGCAGAGCTCGTCCTGCAGTGATGATAAAACAACAACAACATCATCATCATCTGGTCACTGTCTTCCGGATGTGGATGGCCTGACTGTTGTCATGACAACCCTAGTGTCTAGAGACGACAGCATCACAACACTGAGCGCCCATCTGAAAGATCTCAGACGTGCTAATGAAGGAATACATCAGGACACTACCACTTAGATCAATTATGTAGACTACCAGACAGCTAATGACATAAACTAGGTTTTATGAGAAATATGAATAATTATATTATTGATATAACATGACATTTACAAGGTACACAATGTACTAATAGCTATAGGTGCTGAAAATAAAAACGATTAGCCATGGCATTACTTTAGCATATGCCCTATATACTTTACATGCTAGCTATAATATAATTTAGCACAAGTACACTGGCGAGGTTGCTACAAATAAAAAACTACAATTTAAATAAATAAATTAATTAAATCTCCATAAATGTGTGCTAATCACACAGTATTCTTCTCTTTATATTTTAATATAAGCATTTAGCAGATCGTAACATTTAATATAACACAGCATCAGGCCTTTTAAAATGAACATAGCATCTGTTCATCATCCACACATCAGCTCGTGTTATTGATGTGTGTGTGGCTTTAAGAAAATCTGATCACAGACTGTGTGTTTATCAATAATTACGATTAAACCGGAGATGTTTAGAGTTGAAACGCGGACTTTATCGATACGTCACCGGTAACGTTAAACGCGACGGCCTCGGATGTACACCGGATGCTGGAGATGCTGATGCTGAGGGTGAATCTGCCGTCAAACACACCTCTGCAATCCACACATCATTTGAAACACATTTGTACTCACGGTGTTCAGTGGGTTTCGCTCATCTGCCGCTCTCAGGACGCCGAATCCCGCATGCTGTTTTGTTCCGCGACGCGTTCAGTGCAGTTCAGTCCGCCAACGTTCACTCGCGGTGACGTCATCGGGTCCGCAGAGGCGCTCCTGCGGGCGACACATTCAGTTATTATCGCTCATTAATAATTCATCAGCGCTCGCCGAATGATCACCCGTATTTGGTAAACAGTTCCTGTTATTATAAACGCGATATCGCTCTTCTTCTGGCTGTACGACAAAATGGCGTTTGCTGTTTGTTCAAAAAAAGACTTATGAAACACAATTCATGAGGGAGTTTTGAAACAACTTAACTGTTTTATGGTCAATCGACTTAAATTTGTTATAAGTTAACTTAATTACTTCATGTTGTCTCAACCAGGTGCAATTTTAACCAATAAGCGAGGTAAGCAGCTGCTTAGAGCCCCCAAATAAGTACCTAAATGTACAAATTACACCTATAAATTATTTATATTTTATGTAATCATATTTTGTATGGTGTTTAAACAATTTATTTGAATGTAATTATTAGCCTTCATCTGCACAAATATGCCCCACACTACTGATCATGGAGCAGTCCAGCAGTCAAATCAGTGAGGGTTTAGTTTTATAAACATCATTGATCAATTATTATTTGTAGTTGTGCATTCATTTTAAGAAAACAAATAATTTAAAAAGTTTTACAAGATAATTTACATGGTATTATTAATTTTGCATTAAGATAAAATGTAGAAAATGATTGAGTGATATAAGAAAAAATAAATAAATAAATAATAAAAAACTAAATAAAATAATAAAAAACTAAATAAATTAAAAAAAAATTAAAAGTGCAAAAAGTTCATGGCTGGAATTGTTTAGGGCTCCAAATCCACCCCTGCTCCCAACACAAATAGATTATGTAGCCCAGCAGAGTTGAAATCATATTTGTTTACAAATATGTGTACAGTGCTCAGCATAATTGAGTACACCCCATTTAGAAAATGATTCTTTTTCTCCATTTCTCAGTGAGTATAGGCAGCATATTTTGGTGCATTTAAACAAAACAATTTATTAAAAAGATTTATTTATTAAAGTAATATTTTAGTCACCAAATATATTTAGAAATTAGAGATAATACAATTAAATTCAAGCAAAATATTGCAAAAATAAATCACAACCTACAAAATGTCACCTAATTTTTTCAATTTTGTTGCTCGTCTTGATTTTTCATTTTTACATGTGTATATAATATTTTTTTTAAAGTCTCCAAATGCAATATATTGTCCAGTCCAAAATAATTAAGATATGAAATGTTTCTGTCTCTATATTTGGAAAAAGTTTACAATAAGAGTTTACAAGCTAACATTAATGATATAATCTAGAAGCAACACATTTAGAGCATGTATTGGTCTATTAAGGTTATTAAACTCATGTTATAAATGTCCATAAACTGATATTTTATGCAG
This sequence comes from Danio rerio, assembly GCF_049306965.1. Taxonomy (NCBI): domain Eukaryota; kingdom Metazoa; phylum Chordata; class Actinopteri; order Cypriniformes; family Danionidae; genus Danio; species Danio rerio. The sequence goes on from NC_133178.1 coordinate 2,039,085, forward strand.
GGGATTTTAACATATAATCCAGAGTTGTGCGGTTAGCTAACCTTAAATAAAACTGTAAATAAAATACTTATATTTATATATACAATTGCAATAAGAATTATTAAACCCTGTGAATTATTAGACCCACCGCTTATTTTATCCCCCTATTTCTGTTTTATGGAGAGCAGATTTCTTCAACACATTTCTAAACATAATAGTGTTAATAACTCATCTCTAATAACTGATTTATTTTATCTTTGCCATGATGACAGTAAATAATATTAGACTAGATATTCTTCAAGACACTTCTATACAGCTTAAAGAGACATTTAAAGGGTTAACTAGGGTAATTAGGGTAACTAGGCAGGTTAGGGTAATTAGGCAAGTTATTGTATAACGATGGTTTGTTCTGTAGACTATCAGAACAATAGCTTGAAGGGTCTAATAATATTGACCTTAAAATGGGCTTTCAAAAAACGTATAACTCCTTTTATTCGAGACGAAATAAAACAAATAAGACTTTCTTCAGAAGAACAAATATTATCAGACATACTGTGTACATTTACTTTGCTGTTAAACATCATCTATAATCTATCAAATATATATATATATATATATATATATATATATATATATATATATACATATATATATATATATATATATATATACATACATATATACATATATATACATACATATATACATATATGTAAATAATATATAAATAAATATATATATATATATATATATATATATATATATATATATATATATATATATATATATATATATTTATAGTGTTTAGTGATTTGTTGTCTTCAGTGCGTTATTTTCTCAGTTTTCTTTATGAAACCTGAAAACACAGTTGAGTAAATGTGCTTAAATATTTGTATCAAAGATGATCAACAAACTCAATATTTACAATTAATATGCTCTTAAGTATTATCATATGCAAATGAGTTGTTTGGTTAAATGATCTTTACTATAAGATGTAGTGAGGATTAGGATCATTTCTAATAGCAAAAATGCAAAACATTCACATGAAAATAGTCAAATCAGAAGTTCAATTTCAAAACAAAGCAAAAACACAATATTTCATTGACATGTTTATGAGGGGAAACCTTACCTTAACCTTAACTTACCTCTCATATTAACAGGTTAGCAGCGTAGCAAAGAAAATAACAATCCAAACAATCCAAACGATGCAAAATCTTCCATATACTACTGCTAACATTTAAAGAACTGCAAATTAAGAAAAGTGACTGGAAATAAATTACAAATGATAATGAAAGTGAAATATAAACACATTCATGATATGAACTCAAAGACTTCAAATAAATGCATGAGTGAAACAAAACACAGGTTAACAGTTCAACCACGAGACAACAATCTGTTTACTGTTAATACCACAGTCAAAAAGAGTGTCCGGAAGCCTTAATAACACAAACAACAGGTCTGAATTAACAGCTGCATATGTCACTTTTATTTAAATAAACTCTTCACTTCTTGTCTTTGTAAAATCTCAAAAAAAAAAAAGAAACGAAAACGAAACACTGAAAGGAGTGTTAAAGTCTTAATTTAAAACAAAAACAACAATACAGACGCATAAAAACACAGGAGTCGCTCAGCTGTTTGTAAACTCTGGACAGGCGGATAAGTTTGGCAGAAACGCCGTCTCGCACGTTCGTGTCTTAAAAATGCTTGTAGAATCATTATTGCAGTTCAGCCGATACAAAAAGGCTACATGAGTACGCTTAAAAAACACAAAAGAAAAGCCCAAAGTCGCAGAAACCCGCTAATGCCAACGCTTGTAAAACACAGCCAGCAGTGTATAGTGCACGGTTAACGATACACAGCCGCACACACAAACCCACAAACACAGACCGAAAACAGTAAAGTGCACACATACACACGCTACAGACGTCCATCCGGCAGTCCCACAGAGTCTTTGAAGATTACTCCAATATGCAAACAAAATAAAACACAACGTACGAATCGTAGAAATGTAACAGCAAACCTGACGAACAGATCGAGAAGGGAACAGTGGAAGGTCTGTACGAGCCTTTAAGATGCACAAATCCACAGGAACGCAGCGCTGATGAAGAAAAGAGCCACAGAAACCGCGTCAGCGAGAACCTCCAGCACCCACAGGGGTGGCTTCAATCCTGAATCCACAGCGGATGCTGTAATTCAACATTTTATCATTGAAGAGGAATGGCTGTTCTAAAATCAGCTCATTTACATTTAAAACTGACTGTATTACAGAGTTTTACTGTAAATTGAATTTCGTGAACATCGCAGTTACATTTTTAAAGAGACAGTGCACCCAAAAATGAAAATCCTGTCATCATTTACACTGCAAACCAGTTTGAGTTTCGACTGTTGAACTCGAAATAAGATATTTTGAAGAATGTTAGAAGGCTGTAGCCATTCACTTACATACCATGAAAGTCAATGGTTACAGGTTTCCAACATTCTTCAAAATATTGTCTAGAAATAATAATTATACACACATATACAGTCAAAACTGAAATTATTTATACCCCAAGGCAAATTTTTGTTTAAAGTTTTGGGTCGAATGTAAATAAAAGCTGAGAAATGTTTTATATAGTCGTCTTATTTTTGACCTGAAATGCCATGGGCTTCTCCCAAAAAATATCATTTGAATGGGAAAAATTTCAGACTTGACTGTGTATATGAAGTACATTTTATTTTGGAGTGAACCGTCCCTTTAAGAGTCACAAAATCAGCTCATTTACATTTAAAATAGACTGCATTACACTGTTTTTACTGTCATTTAAATTGCGTCAATATCGCAGTTACATTTTTAAAGGGAGAGTACACCCAGAAATTAAACTCCTGTCATCATTTACACTGCAAACCAGTTTGAGTTTCTTGAGTTTCGTCTGTCGAACTTGAAATAAGATATTTTGAAGAATGTTAGAAGGCTGTAGCCATTCACTTACATTTAATGAAAGTCAATGGCTACAGCTTTCCAACATTCTTCAAAATATCTTTTGAGTTTCACAGAAGAAACTCAAACTGGTTTGTGTGAAAGTCAATGGCTACAGGTTTCCAACATTCTTCAAAATATTGTCTAGAAATAATAATTATACACACATATACAGTCAAAACCTGAAATTATTTATAGCCTAAGGCACATTCTGACAAAGTCTTCATTCAAATGTAAATAAACGATGCCTCTTCTATATCAATGTCTTATTTTTTTGGGAGAAGCCTATAGTATTTCTGGTCAACAATAATTTGAATGGTAATAATTTCAGACTTGACTGAAAATACAAAGTATATTTTATTTTTGGGTGAACTGTTCCTTTAAGAATCACAAAATTAGCTTATTTACATTTAAAACTGACTGCATTACAGTGTTTTTACGGTCATTTAAACTACGCAGTTACATTTTTAAAGGGACGGTACACCCAAAAATGAAAATCCTCCATTAATTCACTCATTCTTGTCATTGCAAACCAGTTTGAGTTTCTTTCTTCTGTTGAACTCGAAAGAAGATATTTTAAAGAATGTTGGAAAGCAGTAACCATTGACGTCCATAGAATGACTTCCATAGAAAGGAAGTCAATGGCTACAGCTGTCCAACATTCTTCAAAATGTCTTCATTTGAGTTTCACAGAAGAAGCTCAAACTGTTTGTATGGAAGTGAATGGCTTCAGGTTTCCAACATTCTTCAAATTATTGTCTAGAAATAATCATTATACACACATATACAGTCAAACCTGAGATTATTTATACGCCAAGGCAAATTCTGACTTAAAGTTTTGATTCAAATGTAAACAAAAGCTGAGAAATATATATATATATGTTTTCACAATGATGCCTCTTGTACATCACCTTAATATCTTTTAGGTTAAACCAGTGTCATTTACAAGCCATAAGAACACTTACTAGTTGGATTAAAGTAGTCAGGATTAGCCAGAAGTATGAATAATTTCCGGCTTGCCTGTATAATCAGTTTGTGTGCATGTAAATACTGATCACATTTATTTTTGGGTGAACTGTCCCTTTAAGAATCACATTTCACGTGCGAGTTATCATTAAAACAATATTAAAAATTAGTCCTAAAACTGCTTTGGTAGTGCAGATTAGTGATTCAGGAGTGAAACGCGTGCCCTGTGTGTGTTTTTAAGAGATCCTCCCTCATCTACAGGTTTCAGATGCTCTTGCACTTGAATTAAATCAGTCGAAGCATCAAACAGTGTCTGCATGTGCCAGCCTAACATCAGCTTTACATCAGTTGTTCAAGTTGAGCAGTGCGAGAGTGTGTGTGTGTGTGTGTGTGTGTGTGTGTGTGTGTGAGTGAAAGAAGGCCTTTAGGAACAGTCCCTGCATTCAAATACATGATAGCTTAACTCTGGCAATGATCAGAATGTCTGTAAGCGAATGCCTGCGGCGCTCACACTGCATCTGTGTGTGTGTGTGTGTGTGTGTGTGTTTAATATCTGACTGGATATAAAAGCCTGTCGAAACGTCCAGTGTTTGTGTGGAAATGTAGCTCTCTGAATGTGAGTGTCTTAAAGCTGCAGTGTGTCATCAGAAGCAACTGCAAAAATAATGAGGACACACACAGAAGCCACGCGTGCTTGTTTTTGGTAACTGTCACTCAGAACTACATACACCTTATTAAGAAGTCTAGATTTACATAGAGATATGTCATTTATACACACGTCTTCTGCCTTGTGACATTATTTTGAGGACAATATAAAACAAAACACAATGTTAATTAAAGTCTGTGCACGTGTGTGTGTGTGTGTGTGTGTGTACTTGAAATGAAATGTAAATAAAACAGTGAGTCTACACTAATACTCTACAGTACTGTGGGTTAGACAGGTCTTAATAAATAAAGTCACAAGGCAGAACTCCTAAAGACTTAATCATTTTTGCAGAGCTTCTATCTGAAACTGAAATGTTTCCTAGGCTGGCCGTCTCTCGTGTTCACATTGGGCTTCCAGATGTTGGGAAAGATCATTATTTTTGCAGTCTGACACCGCTTTGACACACTTGAAAATCTGCGTACCACTCACTCCATGATTGACAGCTGCCAATCACAAACTGTCTGTCCCGCCCCCGAGCAGGTTGCCCGGCAACAAGCCAGCCGTGCCATCCTCTAACTGAGGGGCACCCCATAGACTGCTGCCGTGGTATCCGGGAGCCACGCCCCCCCAGACTCCTTTCCCCGCCCCCTCGCCGGCGTTGTTGCTCCATTGGCTGAGGATGGCGAGTCCTGGCACTTCCACTGTTGATCCGGGCGCTCCATCCAGCCCTTGCCATCCCACAGGCGCGTCTCCATCTGGTACGCCTGGCGCCCGCTCGCCCTCTCTGGAGTCGGATCCGGGGGAAACCTCCGGTGACCCCGCCACCCCTGCGGCCTGGGAATGTGTGAAGTAGCGGATGACGTCCTCCTCGCTCATGAACTCGGCCAGGATGGTGGTGTTTCCCAGAACGCACCTGAACAGAAGACACAGCCTCAGTACAGCAGTGGAGATGTTACGACCTTTAGTTCAGGGATTCTCAACCGGTGGGCCACGATTTAAAAATTAACTCTCAATATTATACTATAATTTTGGGATTTCATAATTAATATGCATAATTAAAATGATCAAAGTAATGCACCTTCTCCTGTTTTCTGATTGATTACTTCAAACTTCAAATAGCCTCATGATCAGACTATGCGTGAAGTGAAGTGCTGTCTTTGTGTATTTTTATGTGAACTATTTAGGGTGCTTTCACACTAGCACTTTTGGTCGAACCCGGGTTCGTTTGACAACATAGTACGCTACATTTAGCTAGTGTGAATGTGTCTTTTGAACTCGGGTGCGCACCCGTGAACCGTACCAGAGTCCACCTGAAAGAGGTGGTCTGGGGTACGGTTCATGCGAACTCTGATACGGTTCACTTCTGGTATGAATGCAATCGCACCAAATCACGGAAGTGAACCGCCAACTGTACAACAAACTATCGTTTTTATAACGTTCGTTCATAGTTGTGTGTGTGTGTGTGTGTGTGTCACGTTTCGTACCTTGGTGACACGCGCGGGACTGAGCCAGGGCAAACATAGTGATAAGGCTGATTTATACTTTGACGCATAGTCTTTCGCCGTGGCCGTCGGCGTCGCTGATGTGCACCTCTCAAAAAATGTAACTACACGTCGCAACGCCGCGTAGCGCAAGCTCTGTGATTGGTCGGCTTGGTAGCGCTTACGAGTCTGGGCGGGACCGAGAGCCACGTGAATGGTGCGAGCCTGATGGAGCGATTGTTTACAAGTGTGGAGTCCCGTGAAGGAGCTCCGGATAGAAAGTTTTGTTTTGTGTTTACCTCATAGTTAAAGTTGTTGCACGTCCGCCGGTTCCTGCCTCAAAATGAGCGAGGTTGAGCCACTTGTATATCCAGGAAGTGTTCAGGAAAACAAAACACCAGCGAAGAAACTCGACACAGAGGAACATTTACACCTCACTGTCAACTAGCGTTTCAGAAGTGTTAATGCAGACCAACAGAGACCGTGCGCAGAAGTATAAATGCACAGCTACGGGCGTTGCCTGCGCCGCGAGTTACGCCGGTCACTTGACGCAGAAGTATAAACCAGGCTATACACAGTGATGTCTGCTTGTCTTCTCCAAAAACAGCTTCTGCAGACACTGTGTGATGTTCTGAATGTTTATAATGTGTTTGCGGCAGATGGACGCGAGTTGCTTTCTGTATGTCCAAAACTAAAAGCTTCAGTTAAAGCAGAATGAGCGCGATGTGCGGAAGTCTTTCCATTTCGCCGCTTGCTTTCGTGACAGTCACCTAGCAACGGCCGTAAACAAAACAGCAGCTCAATGACGCAAGCGTACCGGGGTTCAGAAGGAAAAAAGACATGAACACAAACCAACCGAGGAGATGGCAGGGGGAGACTTGGGTACAGTCCAGGCAAATGAACCAAGTGTGAAAGCACCCTTAAAATATCCACATAGTCGTCCAAATTATTGTCGTGTGAGTGTTTTAAAATGGACGCGCGTCCATACAGGAGGATCTAGCAAGACTCAGGGGCGTTTCTGCCATAGAATGTAAAATTAACTTGCAGCTCTCTGGCGAAGCTGTTCCTGTCAGCGATCTCCCAATTATATCCAGCTGCAAACTCAACCGCCATCACACCGATGCATATCAACAGATTTAGGGTGTTTACTGTATTTTACATTTGTCTGTATATTTTTAATATTAGATACTCAGTCAGTCCTGTTTAAAAGCAGAAGCTGCTCTTCTGCAATCTCCCTGTTGACCTGTGGTATACATAGAAGTGAATAAGGTTGAGAAGCCCTGCTTTAGTTGGTGTGTGTGGCTCTACGCTGCCCTCTTGTGTTCTCTCTGTGTGCTTGTGCTTTTGTTTCAAGGAGGCGGTTCCAGGAGGAAATCTGATGATGGATTTGGTTGGTTCTCATATCAACCTACCCTGATTAAAAGGAGCACTGATATAGGACTTTTTATGCCACAATAGCTATGTTTCCATCCACCTATTTTTATGTGCATTTTGGAGATGCATATAAATAAAACTGGTGATGCAAACGCCAAGATGACCGTAAATTTTGAAAAATGTGCATAAAAATATTTGTGCATAACTGAGGAGGATTAACTTTTATTCACTAAGAAAAGATGCACACAAACTATGATGGAAACACTTTTACTGAAGATATTCCAGTAAGCGCATTGAAAAAAGCTTGTGTGATTTTGATAGAGCAGGGCTCGAAATTGCGAACATTTTGGTCGCATATGTGCCTGAAATTATCTATGCGACCTCAAAATATATTTGGGAGCATTTGAGTGTATAAGATTAATGCCGTGCGACCTGTTTTCACAGAAAAATGTTCACCACATGCGCTGATTTAGGAGGCATTCACACATTAAGTATCTTTGCACCTAAACGCAGCGCTCAGGAATGGTTTAAAACAGTCGTCATGATAACTAGCTGCAGTAAACAAAGCCCACAATGCATGCCCCGCCTTCAAGCTCTTCTTATTGGCCCACTGCGCTAGAACAGAACGCCAATGGATTGGTTAATATCAGCTGTCAATCACTCAGTTCTGATGACAGGAATCTACAGCCGCGAAAACGTAAATGTCTGGATACGAGAGATCGAAAACACTGGCAGATTTAGTTTTAGAAACCACCTACAGTTACTAATAATGACACATCTGATCAGTGATCATGTGATTGACAGAAGAGCAAACAATTTTGACTACATCTGATAATCGTTTTGAATAATCGTGATAACAATTATGACCAAAATAATCGTGATTATGATTTTTCCCATAATCGAGCAGCCCTAACAAAGGATATACTTCGTGACCTTGCGTTGTTACCATGTCACTTCTCGCATGTGTTTGGTTGTGAGACATAGTCTGCGGACAAGTCAAAGTTGTCTGCGATTCTGCTATTGTAAAGTCATGCAGTGTGAAACCCCCTGTCGCCGTTCCATCTTGCATTGTAAACACAGCAGCAATGTATCGCTACCCCAGACAGTCATGCTACTTTGAAAATCAAGCATGAACTTGGCATTATCAGACTGTCAAATGACTGGTACACAATTACAGGCTCTATCACAATAAACATTGGATTATCAGGGTAATGACTTCATAAAATATGCCGACAGACATTCAAAGCGTAATTCTAAAATTATAAGTCATTAAAAAGTGTGTGTGTGTGTGTGTGTGTGTGTGTTAGAGAGACTCACATGTGCAGGGCGCTCTGGGCTTTTGCGGCCTCATGCGGGCTGCAGTAGCGAATCAGAGCGCTGCCCTGGGTCAGGCCGAGGTGAAAGGTCAACAGAGGGCCATGCTGAAGACAGATAGTCCTCAGGGTCGAGCCGTCGATCTGCAGACAAAACACAACAACATGATAAACGAAGATGCTCTACTAATACTAATAGCACACTGTATTTAAGATCTAATAAATGCAAACTTGGAGAGCAGAAGAGACTTTTGCCAAAAATAAATAAATAAACAATTATTCAACAGCAGTGCTTTTAGTACAGATTAGGAGTGTCCAAACTTGGTTCTGGAGGGCTGGTGTCCTGCAGATTTTAGCTCCAACTTGCCTCAACACACCTGCAGGGATGTTTCTAGAAGGCTTAGTAAAGCTGCGGTCACACTGAGCTTTTCCTCCAATAGACTTCCATTCATACACAAACGAATGCGTCAGACCGGAAACGCAAGGGTCAAGTTTCACATTCAACTTCGGGTTGGAAAAATATATATATTTTTTTTTTTCATCAGATATTGGAGTTTTTTTAAGACACGTAACTATGATTATCTACAAAAAAAATCAATAACATAAATTATAGACCATCAGTTTTGTACAACTGCCTGTTAAATTCATCTGAAATGTGTTTGCTAGCTCTTCCACGACAGTTCTTTTAAAAACAAGACAAAGAGACAGTAAATAAACAACTTTTAAAATGGCTTTTAATTCTGTAATAGTTTAATTAATGTAAATAGAAGGCTTCTTTCAATGTTGCATTCCCAAAAGTGCCCGAAGTATAAATGTTACTACTTACCCCACCTGCAGGGCAAGTTGTAACAGTCAGGAGGTTAGTTGTAACACATGCTTAAAGGCAGATTTCACACAGTTAATTTAACTCTGAATAGTAGCTATATTTCCTCAGTACTTAACTCAGCTTTTTTTATTCTATATAGCACAGCATGGGTATTATTTATTTAGCTTTTGGATAAAAACATTTGGATTTATTTGCATTATTATCAATTATTATACAATTCATTTATTTCATTATTAGCAGCAAAATTTCTGTTTGCTGTTAAAAAGATTTTCTATTAAAAACTGTTTTTTTATATAAAAAATGTTCCCAAAATCACACAAAAACAAAATTTATATTGTTTGTTTAATTGGTGTCCATCAGCGTGTGGCTTAATTGTAAGACCCTGTTACAGCTAACCCAGCTGTGTGTTTTCCTCAAAACAGGCTAGCAGTCACTGTGTGTTTTACATCTTTTAAAATGGTTTCATCTTTTAGCGTGACAACAACAATATAAGATTTCGCATGCGTCAAGTTTCGCAGGTTGCTGCGGTGCAAAATTCAAGCTTGGTGAACTCCGGCCAGCGAAATCGCATCACATGACTGCGTGAGACCAATCGAGGATCAAAACATGACCTCTCTGGACAGAAATTAAAACATGGAGCAATCGCTCACTTTTTTAATGTCAAATCATCGTTTAATCCCGCCCCATTTCGCAGCGCCGTACGACAGAATTTCGCACACAAACTCTAAAGTGACCGCCGCTTAAGAGCTTGATTGGCTAGCCCAGAGGTGTCTGATTGGGGTTGGAACTAAACTTTGCAGGACACCAGCCCTCCAGGACCGAGTCTGGACATGCCTGGTATAGACAATTTTGAGAAATGTAAACGAAAACAATGGTCCCAACGTATTTCCCATTTTACATTTATGATTTCTATAGCTTCAGAGAATCCAAAACAAGCCACATGTTGATAAATAATGTTCTGAGAGCTGTTTAAACATGGAGTTATGACTGAAATGTCTCTTATTACACTTCTGAAACAGTTTGAGCAGGAAATGTTATGGACCGATGACATGACCACACTGAAATGGTCTATATTTTACACTGAAATCTTTCAGGTAATAATTAACTCAGTATTTTTGGTACTGTATCTTTGACCCACTAAATGCAGCTTTGAAGAACAGAAGAGAGCATTAAAAAAACACACACAACAACAAATAAACATGCATCTTCAGCCTGTACACACCTGTGGTGTGAGGTTTCTCAGCAGCAGCCATGATTTCCCGGCTGACGCTCCTCCATCGCTCCATTCTGAAAAACAGCACACACACACACACCTGAATTATTTACTTATTTAACCAGGAAAGTCCCATTGAGATGCAATATCTCTTCTAGCATGTCCTGATCAAGTCCTGATCAAGGAAAATACATATTACAACACATAAACAAACACACACAAACAAAGCCTAGTTCACACTACAGGATTTTAAACATCAGCAGATCGCTGTGCCGTTCACACTACATGACTTGACTTTGTGTCTTTTAATCTCTGTGGTGTTCACACTAAGCAACACTCCGTGAATGATCCACAAGAGGGGGGTCACACACTACATGATCTGACAACAACTCATTCCCCATCAGCTCATTCAAGCTACCAAACCACAGCCAATGAAAATTTAAGGAAGTAGTCGTCAGAAAAAGGCTGCTTGTTGTCTGACATGACTGAGAAAGTTTCAAGCTTTGGAGAAAGCATTTAAAAACATCGTCAAATCAGCTGATTTATGAGTGGATTAATCACTCATCTGCAGGTTCCAGTGGATAGACACACAGAGAGTTTTTAATTTTTGTAAATGTATAACTCTTTGAAATAAAACTAACATATTTATAACACCCTGCCGCTTTCTAACTATCAGTGTATTTCTTTCTGACATTGTTATTTTTTTAAATGACAAAACAGTAAAGAACTGAGCATTTCTGCCTTAAATTACCATATTGGTCAACATGACTGCATGCATGTCTGATACTTTTCACTGTGACTTTAAATGTGTGCAGTTTCTTGCCTAGCAACTTCCTGCTAACATAAACAAAACTTTCTGATCAATTTACTTCAGATATCTTTCAAAACAGCATATTCTGTGCAGTGAAATAGCTCCTGTTTGACAGTGAAAATGAAAGCCAAGACCTTGCATGTTCTAGTGTCTTAACTACATATTTATAGGCTGTATTCCCAAAAAAAGATGATATTTTTAGGGTAATGGTGTCATTAAATATGATGCCAGACATTCAAAGCTTAATTTTAATATCTCAATAATAGTTTTGAATGTAAATATGTTGTGACAGTATGGCGTTTTATATGAGAACGGTCAGAATGAGCAGTATGGTAATTCTAATAGTTACAGAATTCTTGTTCCACTGTTAATATATCCTCCTCTCATGTCTGTGCTAACGCAGAATGAAGCGAGTGCACTGATGCCCATTACCAATCACAGATGTTTCTGCTGAGCTCCTGAACACACAGGCATTCAGCTCATGCTGATATGCTCTCTCATTGGCTGCAGCTCGTCACTACATCTGACCACACGTGGGGTTGAGTCGGCCGACTGCTCTGGAATATTTAGCATGCTGAATGTTGGATTTCCGTCTGCGAGGTGTCAGCGATGCGTCAGCGAGCCTCGTTGATGCGTTGTTCAGTAGTTCACACATAAAGAGCGGCGAGCACCGTTCACACGCAGATTTCTTCCCGATCACAGCCCGATTCGTCGACGAGCTCGTTAACTTCCAAATCGGGCTCAAATTAGGCTTAAAATCCCGTAGTGTGAACTAGGCTTAATATAAACCATAATCAATAGTTAAAACATGTGCACAGTCATAAATAGACTTTAATATATTCTTAAATATCGCAATAGATGGTACAGATTTCATATGTAGTGTAGAGCTTGACACACACTCATCTGTTCTTCAGGTGTGTGTGAATGTGTGTTTTCAGTACCTGATTTAAAGGGCGTGTCCGTGCCGCTGGCTCCGCCTCCCCATGCCCTGGCCATGCGAGGCCCCTCCTCCACCCACGGCTGCTTCTGAGAGCTCAGGCCCGGAGGAGGGCGGGGCAACTGAGAAGCGTTGCGATTGGTCCGCCACGATTTGCTGTGTCCAATGGGCTCCGGCGGCCAGCTGGACTTCAGCTCCGTGTACTTAGCTGGAAACGTTAACATGATAATTGTACATTAATATATCGATATATACGCCACACTGTTCATTATTAGCTCATCCAAAAAGATGTCTTTAAATGTTTCTAGTGACTGTCATAGTGATTCAAACAGTTTTGCATAATGTGTTCATGGAAATGCAAGTAGTGGGGATGGGCGATATCTCATCACTTGCACCTCTTAGTGCAGGCATGTCCACACTCAGTCCTGGAGGGCTGGTGTCCTGCAAAGTTTAGTTCTGACCCCAATCAGACACACCTAGGCTAGTAATCAAGCTCATGCTAGCCATTCTAGAAACATCCTTGCAGCAAGTTGGAGCTAAAATCTGCAGGACACCAGCCCTCCAGGACCGAGTTTGGACACCTCTGCTTAGTGGATACATTTAAATGATCATCAATATTACTGTCATCACAATAAATCCCAGAACATATTGTAATGTAATTTAAGTCCATATCACCCATCCCTAATGAGCAGTGCACTCTGAGAGGATCCTGAGAGTGGACAGAGGTGTATAGAGATGGTGAATGGAGTCACCTGTGCCGTGTGCAGTGAGGGGGGGGTCTGAGGCACTGTACGGCCAGGCACCAGGTGAAGGCATACAGGTGTTCACAGAGTTTGACCCTGAATCACACACACACACACACACACACACACACACACACACACACACACACACACATCATGTCACACACGCATTTCTAAAGCCTGATTTATACATCTGCGTCAGGTGACCGGCGTAACCCACGGCGCATGCAACGCCCATAGCTGTGCATTTATACTTCTGCGCGCGGTCTCTGTCGGTCTGCATTAACACTTCCGAAACGCTAGTTGGCAGTGAGGTGTAAATGTTCCTCTGTGTCGAGTTTCTTCGCTGCTGTTTTGCTTTTCCTGAACACTTCCGGGATGTACAAGTGGTCAAACTCGCTCATTTTGAGGCAGGAACCGGCGGACGAGCAACAACTTTAACTATGAGGTAAACACAAAACAAAACTTTCCATCCGGAGCTCCTTCACGGGACTCCACACTTGTAAACAATCGCTCGCGCCATTCGCGTGGCTCTCGGTCCTGCCCAGACTCTTCAGCGCTACCAAGCCGACCAATCACAGAGCTTACGATACGCGTCGTTGCGACGTGTAGTTACATTTTTTGAGAGGTGCACGTCAGTGACGGCGATGGCCACGGCGAAGGGCTATGCGTCAGCGCTGTAGCATACGCCGGTGTTTGACGCAGAAGTATAAATCAGCCTTAAGGCCTCATAGTGATCAGAACTGCACTGAAAAATCTCTTTATACTTAATCTACTAGTTTCCTTCTGCTGTTTGACTCATAAGTTTAAGAAACGGTCTGGAATCGTCATCACCATGTGTGTATCCGCAATACTCACATCGCAGGATTAGATTATTCATTAAAAAATTAAATATTACTTTTACATTATTCATTCATTTTCTTGTCGGCTTAGTCCCTTTATTAATCTGGCGTCGCCACAGCGGAATGAACCGCCAACTTATCCAGTAAGTTTTTACGCAGCGGATGCCCTTCCAGCTGCAACCCATCACTGGGAAAACTTTTACATTATTGTATAAAATGATCTATAAAGTGATGTTCGTTTATATTTGATTGTTTAATGTTTGTATCTGAATACTGAAAACAATAAAGCACTGTTTATTTCACTTTTACTTTCGCTCTGTCATATTTATACGCGTGCAATTTACTATCATTTATGCAAACACACTGCATTGTAAAAGACATGATCAGCCCAGTCAATCTAAACTAATGAAATATTTTTAAACAGAGCTATGGGAATCAAATGATATTCATATTGCAGACAAACAAAAGACTGCAATGCCAGATTTCATATTGCACTCCCAGTCTGGAATACTTGAATCTTATTGGTCAGTTGTGACATTTCTAGATATGTAATTTCCAAATAACAACTGAAACTAATAACACAGACTGATTTAGGTATTAGAATGATCTTGACTGTCAGTATTATGTTCACATCCTTATTTCGATGCTTGTCTGTGTCTTGCCAACGATTTGAGATGGTGTTCGCTGCAGAGCTGAGCTCCAGCGAGGGGGAGCATGAGCTCTTGCTCTGCCTCCTGTCAGCTGTTTTAATGCGTACACCAACCCCACCCCTAACCCTGTTTAACAGAAGTGCAAAAAAGGTGGAGCTCAAGCTCAAGCTCCCCCTCGCTGGAGCTCAGCTCGCCCAAATGGCTCTGCAGCGAGCACCACTTGATCGTTTTTGATTGTTTGTCGCCACCTTGTGGCTGAATAATACCCAGGTTAGTGTATACTCCATTCAGCCATATTCCTTTTCATTTAATTGAAGAAGTTATAAACTATTACAGCTCAGAATGATGCTTTGTGTACAATTTTAATGTTCTGAGGCAATTAGCCATGTAATAAACCAGATAAAGTACATCCGGGTGATTGTTTTCACAGAAAAAAACCATTCAGTCTTACACAACTGCTGCTGACTAACCCGATGGGCTTTATTCTGCAAAAACAACCACCTGGCTGTACTTTATCCCTTACATAACATAACAAACCTCATTATCAGTCAGATGTTTTATTTCTGAGGTAAACCACAAAAAATCTTTGATAATGCTTTTAATATTTCAATAATATTATATTATATTATAAAATAATAATCAATATTTACTGAATTGCAGCAGCTCAGCTTTACTTGATGATTATATACATCTATATTTATACAACAGTTCTGTCTGGTTCTCGAATCTGATTGGCTGATAGCCGTGACATTAAGTAATATCAGCACCCGTACAGCCTCCTTACCCTTTGTGTATTACTCCGCCCACATATACAGCCAGCAGAAAGCAGACACCACAGATCTAAAGTTTAAAAGATGCTCGCTCAGCTGTTTAACTGTCAGCTTATGATTTGAATCCAAGGCGGAAGTAGTTCCTCACACAAAAGGGTTTTTGAGAATCTCCATGTTTGATTTTGTTTATATATAAACAATTATGCCGTCAAATTGTTGTATAAACGCAATATCACACTCGTAGCAGTGCCATATGGCTGTATATCGGTATATATATGGCATCGGCATGTATATGGCCTCCCACCAGTGCCGATATACAGCCATATCGCACTGCTACTCATGTGATATTGCTCATTTATATTACATCTACCGTATTTTTATATTCTACATTAGTGTTACGGTTCAAAACGACTACTTAAAACAATTATATTTCTAACTATATATTTGGCTTTACAAGACTCAATAATGCGTCAAATACATGACCTGAACTTGCATTAATTGGCATTTTGCATTTAGTATTTAGTTAATTCTTAATTAATTTCATATTTAATAGACACAATGAACACTGCTCACCCTATAGGATGTGCTGCAGTTCACTATCTGCATTAAGCCCAGAAACTATATCTCTTCTGCAGACTGATATAAACAGATATAAAGTGGTGTATTATGGTGTGTGTGTGTGTGTGTGTGTGTGTGTGGTGCACCCGTGTTGTCCAGCAGAACGATATGAACTCTTGATGTATTATGGTGTGTGTGGTCAGTGAAGGGTCTTCACGCTCATGTCTGATCGCTCAGTGTGTGTGTGTCGTCCTGCAGCCTGATATAAACCTCCTAAAGTGGTGTATTATGGTGTGTGTGGTCAGTGAAGGGTCTTCACGCTCATGTCTGATCGCTCAGTGTGTGTGTGTCGTCCTGCAGACTGATATAAACCTCCTAAAGTGGTGTATTATGGTGTGTGTGGTCAGTGAAAGGTCTTCACGCTCATGTCTGATCGCTCAGTGTGTGTGTGTCGTCCTGCAGACTGATATGAACCTCCTAAAGTGGTGTATTATGGTGTGTGTGGTCAGTGAAGGGTGTTCAGTGAGTGTGTACCCGTGTTGTCCTGCAGCAGGTGATGTTCAGTGTCGCTGAGCAGGGAGGATCCCAGCATTCCCGCAGGGGTCATGTAGGGGTCAGGGTCAGATTCATGGCTCGGGAGGCCTTTCCACGGGACGCCCGGCTGAAACTCTGAGGAGCACAAACATACACTCTAAAACACAACTATTCACTCTCCTGCGAAATTCTGAATACCAAATATTTCCCAAGTGATGTTTAACAGAGTTTTCACAGTATTTCCTCCTTTATTTTTTATCAAACATGGCCTAAAAGTCTGTTTTGAACATCAGTGTAGATGTATGTGGAGTTCAGATGTGGGCTCAGAGTGAACACAGCAGTTTTTAGCTAACGTGTTCTGCTGTACCTGGAGGCCAGCTGGGGTTTGCAGGAGACGCGTCCACCTTCCCTGCTGCACTGCGGTGCCAACCGCTGCCCAACACATCATACTGAGAGAACGAGGAGCCATCGGGCAGCTTAACTGCTCCTGAAACACACACACACACACACACACACACACACACACACACACACACACACACACACACACACACACACACACACTTTTTCATTTCAATATTACCGTGCCTTTAAATGAATCTACTACGGTAAATCATGCAGTACAGATGAAGTCCTGCGGTGTTTGTGGAGGTGTGCGTCTCACCAGTGTACGCAGCAGGGGCTTTGTTGTGTAGTTCTGATCCTCCGATGGCTGCGTGCACTGCTGCTTCGGGGGGTTTGTGTGTGTTCAGGCCCAGGTGATGCAGGTGTGTGTCGGGGTGTTTGGGGATGTGTGCACCCAAAGGAGACGGAGAGAGCTTGGGTCCCACAACACCCTGCTGCTGCTGCTGCTGGAGGATCGCCATGATCCGCGCCAACTACACCAGAAAAACAACACACACACACACACACACACACACACACACACACACACACACACACACACACACACACACACACACACACACACACACACACACACACACACACACACACATTACTACAAAACACTTCAGGCGTCAGAACTAGACATGGCATTGGCAATACTTTTGTTACATTTGTCATGCCAAAAAGATGATGGACGGACGGACGGATGGATAGATAGAGATAGATAGATGGATAGTTAGATGGATGGATAGAGGGATAGATGGATGGATAGATAAATAGTCAGATGGATGGATGGACAGACGGATATATATATTGATGGATGGATGGATATATATATTGATAGAGGGATGAATGGATAGACAGATGAATAGTCAGATGGATGATGGATGGATATATATATATATATATATATATATATATATATATTAATGGATGGATGGATGGATGGATGGATGGATGGATGGATGGATGGATGGATGGGGGATTGATAGAGGGATAGATGGATGGATTGATAGAGGGATGGATGGATGGATGGATGGATGGATGGATGGACGAATAGATATATATATATATGGACTGATGGATGGATATATAGATGGATAGAGGGATATATATATCGATGGATGGATGGACGGATTAATAGAGGGATGGATGGATTGATAGAGGGATGGATGGATGGACAGATAGATATAGATGGATATATATATGGATGGATGGATGGTTGGATGGATGGAGGGATTGATAGAGGGATGGATGGATGGATGGATGGATTGATAGATAGATGGATAGAGGGATATATATATGGATGGATGGATGGATGGACGGATTGATAGAGGGATGGATGGATGGATTGATAGAGGGATGGATGGATGGACAGATAGATATAGATGGATATATATATATGGATGGATGGATAGAAAAATATATATATATGGATGGATGGATGGAGGGATTGATAGAGGGATGGATGGATGGACAGATAGATATATATATGGATCAATGGATGGATAGATGGATAGATAGATGGATAGAGGGATATATATATATATATATATATATATATATATATATATATGGATGGATGGATAGATGGATGGAGGTATGGATAGAGGGATAAATGGATGGATGGATGGATGGATTGATAGAGGGATGGATGGATGGACAGATAGATTGATAGATGGATATATATATGGATGGATGGATAGATGGATAGAGGAATATATATGGATGGATGGATGGATAAATGATGGATGGATAGATGGATGGATGGATGGATGGATGGATAGATAGATAGATAGATAGATAGATAGATAGATAGATAGATAGATAGATAGATAGATAGATAGATAGATAGGAGGGATGAATGGATGGATAGACAGATGGATATATATATATATATATATATATATATATATATATATATATATATATATATATATATATATATATATATATATATATATATATATATATATATATATATATACATATTGATAGAGGGACGGATGGATAGATTGATAGATGGATGGATGGAAAGATCTATTTAGCATGTTAAGCTAATTTTCAGTAAACAGAACATCCCTGCTGTTCAAAACATGCATCGCTAATCATTTAACATCCAGGAGGTGGCGCTGTGCTGCTGTGCGAGAGTGTTTACCTGCTGCGGGTCGTGCTGTTGTCTTAGAGGAGGAGAAAACTTCCTCTGATTCAGAAACTGCTGCTGCTGCTGTTGTTGTTGTTGCAGGAGGAGCTGACAGGCCTGAGACAGACAGACAGACAGACAGACAACATATTTAAAACATTAACACAACGCTTCTACAACAACTGCAACTACAAGACTCAAAATAAGCCATACCAGCTGGAACTGCTGCATGTGTGGATTAATGCCGCCGAGCATGGCGATGTGCTGAGGGGACAGCTGAGGAGGAAACATGCCTCCACTAGGGGGCGCCATTGGCTTCAGCATCGGCCCTGGAACCTGCACAATAGAGGAACAGTCCTTTGTGTGAATCTTAGTGGGCAGCTGACTTTAACTTGTCCTTTTGCTTTAGTTTCATCATGCTTTTTTCTGTAGCACTCTGTGATTTTACTTCAGATGTAAAGCGATTTATAAATAATTGTATTGTAATCTGAACATCTGAAGTGGATCAAAACTTTTTGTCATAGCTTTGTAACCAAAAGCACTGACTGACCTGAGGAGGCAGGAACTGATGAGGCACTTGTGCTCGTATGCCAGGGGAAGGGTTTAATGGGTGCACACCGGCCTGATGCATCCCCCTCATTGGAGGAATCCCACCGCCAAACATACCATGACCTCCAACCTTAGAAACAGCAGGAGACAAGAGCAAAGATGATTTATAAAATGCATAGTTCTGGTTCTTGATTCTGATTGGTCGATCCTTGTTAACTATCCTTTTGAATCCTGCTGTTGTTTCTTCTTGTAGACATTTCCTGCATTTGTAGGCCATGCTATCTTTGTTATTATCTACAACCAGTGCTTCATTTGTTACCCTAGGATTCAGGCCCCATTTACACTAGTGCGCTTTAGTTTTAAAACGGCGTTTTAGATCAAAAACGATCCGCGTCCACACTAGCGTTTCTGAACATTTCTCCGTCCACACTACGCCACAAAAAACGTATATCACGTGACCATTCGCGCACTCTGGGCATGCGTGTTCTAGTATAAACAGGAAGCATGCGTCTTGCTCTGCATTTGGTTATTGTTAGTCAACAAACACCGGTTGAACAATGAACGCGAAGGCAAAGAAAGCAAGAGAGGTATTTTTGTGGACAGACGACGAGGTCGAGTTGTTACTAAGCGTAACAAATTAACAACAGCATAATGGCGCCTAAAACAGACAATAGTGCAAACAACGCTCCCATTTCTGTGTCCATGTTGTTGTTTACAGTGAAGGCTGGTCTGCTGTCTTCCGGTAGCGTTAAAGCCATGTGTTATAGTCATGTGATAGGGGCTTGACAAATAAGGGAAGGATACGCAATGACACAAAAGCCACAATCAGGTAGCGAATCTCAGTAGCCCCGCCTCCGTTTCAGATGTCTCCGTTTTCCCCCCATCCACACTGAGACGGAGCAGCAGCGTTTCAGAATGAAAACAGCCTCTCCAGCGTTTCCAAAACCCTCCATATTCAGCAATCAAAAACTCTGGCGTAGTGTGGACAGATGGCGTAACCGTAGCAAAACTTTTGCGTTTTCAAACTAAAACACATTAGTGTAAACGGGGCCTTATGCTGCGTTCAAACCAGACGCGGAACGCGTGTCAAGCGCGAGTGATTTACATGTTAAGTCAATGCAAACGCGTGAATAGATATCCTGTGGCGCGATACACGCGAATGGCGCGGAGCGAATAGCGGGATACGAACGAATGGCGCGGGATTTGAATTTAGCTTAACATGCGTTTCGCGTGAATCTCTCGAGTTCGAAAATCTGAACTTCAGCAGACATTCACGCCGCGTTAACCAATCAGAAGCTTCCTCTTGTGGATGCGTGATTGCGACATAGAACCTGTTGATGGTGTCCTGGGGGAAATCCTCCAGGTGACACGAAAACAAGTCATCAAACTGGGCTTGGCTCAGTCAGAAGCACGCTGTTTTTCAGCCTTCATAAAGTACATAACCCTGTTATTTTCTCAATAAAATCCATTTAGCAACGAAGCTACAGTCACCGGGCCGACAGAAGCCCAGCCCATCACGCGAATCCGCATATGTTCTGAAGTGAATTTGACATGCGAATGAAGCGGATTTGACACGCAAGTGAAGCGAGTAAACTCAAATGTTCACGTGGCTATTTACGCGCGAATATCGCGATTTATCCGCGCGTTCCGCGTCTGGTGTGAACACAGCATTAGAGGGGTCAAGGACGAAAGTGAAAGTGAACAGCGGATGGGGGAGGAGGGCGAATGAGGAAGGGGATCGGTAAGGGGCCGATCACACCGAACGCGGTTTATGCGTTGAGAGGCGCCTCTTTTTAATGGTTTACTAGCGGCCGCGAGCGTTTTGCGCGCCTCGCATTTAAACTGCCTGCTGCGCCTCTCGTTTTTGCCCTTGCGTGTCGTGCGCTCTCAGTTGAAAAAAAGTCAACTCTAAGGGAAAAAAAGTGTTACGTCACTCGTGTCTTTTTCATTTTCCAATTAGGAAAGCAGAGGCGGGGTTTCCATTGAGGTGCCTGTGAGACTTTCGAAATTGGAGGAGACTCTTGTGGTTGCTGTTTTGGGTTATCCAGAGCTGTATGACAAATCATGAATATCACAATATTATTAACTATTAAAATAATAATAACATCAACAGCAACACTCTCGAACAATACCTAGCCGATTCAGTTGTTGCCTAGCGACATAAAAAAGTGCATCGCTCTCCTTTTTTTCCTGTCGACAAACAAGTGTGTTTTTGGAAGGTCCTTGCAATCGGTGTAATCAGCCCCTTAAATTAGGTGCCGGATAAGATTTCAGAGGTGCCTGATCCGGATCCGCCGTGTTCCAGCACAAATCAAGCCCCGTCTACAACTCTTTGCCCTTGTGGAAATATAAATTTCTATCATCTAATTCCAAATGAACAATAATCTACGTATAACTGAAAAGTTATATTCTTTGGTTTTTAATTATATCATTTCATTAGGAGGGACATTTAACCTTTGCCTTGCTGACTACAGGCTAAGCCAAAGTGATGTAATTATCGGTTTCTATCGGTTTCTTGTATCTATTGTCTTCCCTGTCTCCAGAACATCATTTGCACATTGTTGTAATGATGTACTTATATACTGATGAGATCAGACCTGGAGAAGGCATGGCTCCCTGCAGACGACCAGATTTCATTTGCATGCTTTGTTTGACTGTCCCCACCATGACTGACCCCACCTACAGGCTGTAAAATGTATAAATTGTATAATGTTTGCTGTGGAGTTGAGAGTTTGCTTTCGATGACGCCACAGCCACGCTGAGTTCTTCTTATTCAAAAGGATTCTGCTTTGAAGACAACCGAAAGATTCTCCCTGGTTTTTTGGGCTCTTAGATGTTTACAACACCCTTCAGTGAGTTTGTCAGTACCTTGTCCAGGTAGGGTCCACTCTCTCCACAGCCCGTCTCTTTGGCAGTCTGCGAGCGGAAAGCTCCTCCAGTCCTGCCTCCTCTCCGCATCTCTCCATCACTCATGCCTCTCCTGTCATGTCTGTTATCGTGACCCATGCTGGAGTCGTCATCCTGACAGAAACAAACAGCATATTTCCTCAGATCAGCAGCCACACAGCACAGCAGCTCAGCACGGTGACGATCAGTGCTGGATCATGCATTAATTAAGTTTTGTGAGTAAAAAGTTATCAGATTACATTTTACTTTTGTGGATTTGGGCTTAAGAACATGAGAATAAATGAATGGGAGTAAACGAATGGTGATGATTGTAATGCTTGACTGCTTGAATAAATGTTCCCAGCACTGGTGCTAATGACTGTCTTACCGTAACGCCCATGTTTGAGAACTGCCGAGATACAGGAGAAACCCACGAGTCTCCACTGTTACCTTTAAGAGGGCTCTGAGAAAAAAAAAACAAATCAAGGTGTTACTTAAATAGTCAAGTCTGAAATCTGCAGCTATGGTTGTCTCCCGGCACACCTTAGAGCTGAGCCTCCTGGACCCCTGGCTTTGGCCCCAGCCGCCGGAGCTGTATGAGCTGGACATGTTGCTCTGGGACCCCCGACCGCCCCAGACTCCTCCATCCTCGTCCTCCCAGCTGGAGTGTCGGGAAGAATTCGAGCCTTCGTCGCCCCAGCCCTCTTGCATAGACTTAGAACCTACAGAGTCAATATCAAGATCAGCTTTAATGGCACATTCGAAATGAACACATGTATCCATGAAAAGAACTGGGCTCGGCTGCATGAACGTCCTTAAACAATTTAACTTAAAGGTGGAAAAAGTCCCTGAGGTAAGAGATTTCATTAAGAGCACTGCACCAAACTTCTTAAGTCTCATCCTAACCCAAATGCCTCTTCTAAGTGCCTCACTGGAGTTTCTGGCAACATATGCTAACAAGCGTTGTTGTTATAGTTGCATAAACAGATTGTAACAAACAATGAAAGCTGTGCAATACACACCATCTATGCCATTTTCTCTCTGTTAAGCAAGTCGAGATGTTCACTTATCGAGTTGATATTGACATTATGCATGCGTGTATAACACTCGGCTGGCTTTTTGAAGCTGCACTGCGACTGCAGTTTCTTATGGATGCAGATGTGTTATAGGGTATATGCCGAAGCATGCTAATGGGACTTTTAATTTGTCAATAACCTGGGTTAAGTGCTTCCAGCGAACTGTATGCAATGGAAAAACCGGCGCGTTTAAGGTCTTAAACGTTTTCTTTAAAAATCAGCGATCTCTAGCTGGGTGATATCCGATAGAAAGTAGGTCTCAGATTGTACAAGAAGCACTGCATTAAATTGCATTTCCCCCGCTATGTCTTTGTAATATGAGCATTTATTTTTCACCAATATATTCAATGGAGCTTCTGCGCTAACCTGCTGATTCTGACGGGCGTGTGCGAGAAAACGGCTTTTTGTCTCGTTTTACGCTTGAGCAAATAAATAAATGCCAAAGTTTATTTAACATCGATGCTGAAAAAGGAACTGTATAAAATGGAAAAAAAGTTCACAATAACAAGTCACCGGAAGTTTATCAGTATGGAAAAAAACACTAGCTCGGCATATACCCCATTGTTATCACGCTGTGTTCATTCGTTAGTTCTTTAATGGTTTCATTCAATTATTAATCTATGTTTTTGGTTTGTTTGTTTTTTTACAATCCTGTAAGTCTCATATCTGCACATTTTATTTAGGTGAGAACGCTTCCATTTTCAGTGGCCTTTGTTCATTTGAGGGAGCCGTTTTGTTCACATAAATTTGTTAATGAGACATGATTACTAATGCTGCGTTCACACCAGATGCGGAAGAAGCGTCAATCGCGAGTGATTTACATGTTAAGTCAATGCAAAGGTTGATGCGATTCGCTTAAATGAAGGGCGCGAGTTGAGCACTTTGTGCGATTGACGCGCTTAACTAGCATTTTGCGCGAAATGCTCGAGTACGAAAATCTGAACTTCAGCGGACATTCACACCACATTAACCAATTGAAAGCTTGCTCTTGTGGGGACGTGATTATGACGTAGCACCTGTTGTTGCTGTCCCGGGGGAAATCCTCCTGCCTACACTAGCAACAGTTCATCAAACTGGGCTCGGCTCAGTCAGAAGCACCGCTGAAAGCTTTCATCATCCAGGTTGAGTTTCTGGAGGAGTTGATGAGCTCACAGAGCTGGGTGCACCTCTGAAAGGATCTAGTTGACTCAGACACGGCTCCAAATGAATTGATGCTCTTTTTCAGCGACCCTAAAGCACATAAACACAGCTACTCTCTCTCTAAAATCTATGTTCCCCATTTAGCAATGAAGCTAGAGTCACGGGGCAGACAGAAGCCCTGCCCATCACGCAAATCCGCGTCTGTTGTGAAGTGACACGCGAAAGAAGCGAGTAAACTCAAAACGTTCATGTGTCTATTTGCGCGCGAATTGCACGTTTTATCCGCGCTTGCCTCGTCTGGTGTGAACACAGCAAAGAACTTTGTAGTTTAGCATAAACTTTAGCATACAACCATACATTGCATAATCAAAAATATATCAAGTGTAATACCTTAAAAAATAGCATTTAAGACTTTTTAACACTTTTTAAGGGCCTTAAATTTCTCTATATTGACCTATCAACTTTTAATACTTTTTAGGACCCCGCAGACACCCTGATGCATGATTTTTCTCCATCTAATAGACTTCTATGGTGCTCAGAGGTTTAATTTTTTTTCAAATTGCAGTTTCAAAGGGCTCTAAATGACCACAGGTAAGGATTAAGTGTCTTTCTAGCAAAACGATGCTAAACGAAGCTAATTTTCTTGAAATTGCATACACTTTTTATGATTCACTGCAGCTTGAAAGATCAATTCATCGAGCATAAACATCTACAACATGCTGAAAATCCCAATAAATGATTTCTTTACAACTGAAGAAAGAAACTAACATCCTGCATGGCAAGGTTGACTAAATGATCAGGACCTCTTCATTCTTAGATGTGCACTAATCCTTTAATAAATCATTAAGGCAATCTTTTCACCAAGAATACTAAACAATTAGGATGTTATGTTATATTGAGTAATGAGCATGTATACTTGGACAAGCTCTTACCAGTCTTATTAGGATGGGAATGCGAGTTTCCCCATCCTCCTTTCCCAGGTTCACTGGATTCCCCCCAGCCAGATGACCCATCGAATGATTTAACCCAGGGAGCAGGACCGCTTTCCATGGACGAGTCGGAGGGGCCACTGCTGCGTGTCCATATTGCAGGACCTATAATGTGTACATGAATGAAAGGAAATGGTTCGGCTGCTTCTGTATATACTATTGCATAATATACAATATTTTCTGGAATTTATTACAATAGGAATATCACTGACCATATATTATAAATATCCAGTGAGAGAAATAAAGTCCTGTCTCCTTAGAGAACAGCTTTTACTTATTTTAGAAACAAACGTGCTGTGACTACATGCAATATCCATTCATACTGGATTATAGAGGGCGCCGTTGCACATAAACACCACAATGGCATTACTAAAGTAAAAATATCAACTATAAAGATATTACTGCATATTACTACTATATTACTGCAAGTTAGTTATTCTGTTTTTGGTATTTTGTAGTCTTTTCGAGTTCTAGAAAAAGCTAATTCTAAATAAAATGCATTATTATTATCCCTATAGCTGAAAAAAAAAATCAAGATAGAAACGGATAAACTGATCAAACTAGACAACAATAAACAAACAACTGAGGCAATATATGCACTGTTTAACTGGAAAAGGAATAGTTCACTCAAAATAATCCATTTACTCACTATTTTCCCACCCTCCAGCGGATCTAAACTTTGAGTTTCTTACTTCTGTTGGTTACAAATGAAGATCATTTAAAGAAAGCTGAAAACCTGGAACTATTGATCTCCATAGATAGAAAAACAAATACTATGGAAGTAAATGGCTGCAAGTTTCTTCTGCTTAAAATAAAAGAAGCTTCTAGGTTTGAAACAAGTAAAGAATGAGCAAATGATGACAGAACTTTCATTTTTGGGTGAACTATCCCTTAAGTCAGTGTTTTTCAACCATGTTTCTGGAGGACCACCAGCACTGCACGTTATGGATGTCTCCTTCATAGGTTAAAGACTATTACAGGTCTTCCCACCTCTGCTGAGCTGATGAACTTAATCAGGTGTGTTTGGTTATTAATTCATTCATTTTCTTGTCGGCTTAATCCCTTTATTAATTCAGGGTCGCCACAGCAGAATGAACCGCCAACTTATCCAGCAAGTTTTTTATGCAGCGGATGCCCTTCCATCCGCAACCCATCTCTGGGAAACATCCACACACACTCATACACTACGGACAATTTAGCCTACCCAATTCACCTGTACCGCATGTCTTTGGACTGTGGGGGAAACCGGAGCACCCGGAGGAAACCCTCACGAAGGCAGGGGGAACATGCAAACTCCATACAGAAACGCCAGCTGAGCCGAGGTTCAAACCAGCGACCTTCTTGCTGTGAGGCGACAGCACTACCTACTGCGCCACTGCCTCAACCGGTGTTTGGTTAAGTTGACATGGTAAATGTGCAGAGCTGGTGGTCCTCCAGGAACATGGTGGTTGAAAAACACAGCTTTTAGTCACTCTGGGTATTTTTACAACACCCCTTCTGCACACTTACCAGAGTTTTTAGATGGAGTTCCAGCCGGTCTTCCAGAGGACTGCTGTTGGGGCTGCGAGCTGTTCTTATCCCACAGATTGACGTTCTTGCTGCTGTATCGGGACGGATCCCCCCATGCAGAGGTGCCGTCGTCAATGTCCATCTTCCGACTGATGGACTGCGGCGAGGGCTCATCCCACCCGCTCGGCTCACCAGCTGAAGCAATCTGAGGGATGGGCCCACAGCTCCACCCCGAGCCTTTACTCTGCTCATCGTTCTCTCCTGTACGACCACGGTCCTGTACGACTTTTGGATATCCCGGCATCTGCTGCTGGGT
This sequence comes from Danio rerio, assembly GCF_049306965.1. Taxonomy (NCBI): domain Eukaryota; kingdom Metazoa; phylum Chordata; class Actinopteri; order Cypriniformes; family Danionidae; genus Danio; species Danio rerio. The sequence goes on from NC_133178.1 coordinate 2,066,679, forward strand.
TTGCGATTGCTGCTGCGGTTGTTGATTTTGGGTTTTAAGTGCTGCTTGTTTGTTTGGTATCTGTGATGGAAGAAGTTTCTCGCCCCATCCCTGGTGGGTTTTACAATCCCAGCCACCACTCCGCGGTCCCGAATCTTCAGGGCTGCCCCACAATCCTTCATTCTGATTCGTGCCTTTCTCTTCCTTCCAGCCTCCAGCTTCAGGCACTGGGGTCCACTCTTTTCCGCCACCTTGGCTCCAACCTGTTCCTTCCCTCCTAGATGCACCTTCTTGGTCTTCCCCCCAGCCACCCGCTTTGTGACCAATACCGACGTTCATTTCTCCACGCTCGGTCCACCCTTGAGCCCTACCCATGTGCCCAACCTCCTGCTTCTGCATTTTGGAGTTGGAAAGATCACCCGCTTCCTGCCAGCCTTCCTTACTGCGTTCGGTGTTCACTTCCGCATCCCAGCCAACATTGCCCACATCTGCCTCGAAATCCCACGCAACGTTCTGCTTGATCTGAGTCTTGCCCCATCCGGTGTTGCACAGCACTTTGGGATCCAGGTTAGTGTGATTGATCATGCTCTGTAAGGCTTCTTCTGGGTGACATTTGGAGGGGCTTTGGACCAGATTTTGAGCATCCTCACTGCTAGCCGATTTACCCTTGGACCCATCGCAAGCATCAGCTACTTTCTGATTGTCGTCTTCTGAAGCCACATTGTTTCCAAACACTGGAGATTTGTGTAAACTTTCTGCGCTTACCTCCTCGCTCATATCCTCTTTTGATTTACCAACTGCAAAGTCTGAGGTCTGTCCTGTAGCTGCCTGTTTGTATGAACCTACCGCATCTCCATCCCACACTCCCTGAGAGGTGCCATCTCCACTACTTCCACCATTGCTCTTCACAGCAGGATTCTCTATGGAACCCCACAAATCCATGCTGGAAGCTGCACCACCATTTGGTCCAGGCTTTGCCCAATCTCCTGTAACAGGCTCTTCTCTTTTGAGGAGTGTCTGGTAGAGTGCATGGGCTGGACTCAAGGGTGTGGGAGAAGACTCCTCAGAGGCAGTGTTGGTTGAGAGATCTCCAACAGGGGTATAATTTGGGTTTAGACCTTGAGTGTCCTCCTGATCTCCAGAAAGCGGAGAGACCTTGGAGCTAAAGTTCTGAATCACTCCTTTAATGCTTTCTTTATTCTCAGACTGTGAAGATGCACTGTCTTCGGCATGTTCAGAGAGTTTAGAAGAACTGTCCATTTGCAGGTCAGCGGACTCATCCATCCCCAACCTGGCAGAATGTAGGGTCTGGTCACTATTCCATGAGTCTTCTGGTCTTGGCCATTTCTCTACATCAGAAGTGTCCTTGTCCATTCCCTGAGACGAGGCTTGACCTCCTGAGCCCCGCCCCCATGTGTAATTTGCATAAGTGGGAGTGGCGGAGGCGTCAGATGATGAGTGCAGAGAAACTGAATCTACCGTAGAATCTGGGGGAGAGAGAAAAACACCTTATCAGGTAAGAGGAAACCCATGAAAACATTCAGTGACTAATTCACTGCTTAATGTAAACGAAATGTAAATGTATTCTGCTTTTGTGAGTCACACCTGAGGTGCCAGAGTGCTCCTGCAGGGGAAGTCGGGGCGAGGCGTCCCCTCCACTTGCGCCTCCCAGCAGCATGCAGGACAGTGGCGGCTGGCCCCTTTTCAGTAGCACTTTGGGTTCCTGCTGGTTGCGGAAGCGCGGCGGCACCTCACGGGGCATGTATCGCGGCGGCACCGTGGAGGGGGGCTGTCCGTCGGCCACAGCGCTCCAATTGGCATCCTTCCCTCCCTCAGGGGCCTCCGACCAACCCCCGAAAACAGGACAGGGGGAGGCTGATTCTGCAGGACGAGATGAGGAGAGGATGGTTATGAGCTTGAATCTGACAGAAGCAGAGTTTATGGAGAAATACAGTTAATAAAGCAGAGAGTGTTTCTTAAAATGAGTTTGTTAAATCCATGGCCTGTACCATGAAGCCAGATTAGACAGTAGAAAAAAGCAGCGCAATCACTACCAGACTGCTGTTGTGTTTGCGATAAGGAAAAACGCTAAACACATGCGGACTTTGCTTCTGATTTCTGCCAACACAACACACATTCCTGATATGCAAGCAAATTGCTATAAATACAGCACTACAACATACAAAACGGAGAGATCGACTTAGAATTTCAATTACCAGCATACCTGCCAACATGTCTCAGAAAATCCGGGAGACCGGGGGGAGGGGGTGTTCGGGGGTGAGGTCTCTAAATAACACTGTTGAGAACCGGGATAGGATGCAGCGGGTTTTAGGCAGCCGCTGCGATCGGGTACTTTGATAAAAGTGTACACCCGGGGGTGTTTACAGACTGTACCAAAGAGGGGCGAGTGAAATTCCGGAAGTTTTCCGGAAGAAATAAAAAAAATGAGATGGTTGCAGGAGATTGGTCTAAAATACGGGATACTCTTAGGAAAAACGGGAGTGTTGGCAGGTATGCTCACCAGTTTAATAATGATTTGATCAGTTAGAAATCAGACTGTTATAAGCTGGGCTTTCCATTAACACCCGCCAAATTCGGGTAGATTTCAGCTTTGGCGGGTTAGACAGCTGCTACCACTAGCCACTTTGGCTGGTTGAAAATAATTTATAATTTGTAGTTTTCTTAAAGCAGGGTTCGACAATAAGGATAACCCAATATGCATGCAAATGTGATCTTAGAATCGAGAAGCAGCACGACTGACGAAAATAATTGTTTTCGCGCGAGCAGAAGAAAGCAGGTTAATACCAAATGAGAGGATGATCAGTCACGCATACAGCTAATGTAATGTGCGCGACTGTTTAAAACGCTTGCGCGCTCCCGTTTCCTTTCATGAAGCAAACGTGTCTGGAAATGTAACTGTGATCAGTTCCCTTTCAAATAGACAGGGCAAAAATTGATGCTAAAGCACCCACAGTTTTGCTGCTTTCAAGAGCTCCAAATATGTCTTTTTGTAAGAAGCACCTGTTGCTTTCACTTTGAACAGATCATTAATGGGTTAACCCGTGATCATCCTTTCATTATCACACACGGTATGTTATTCACCTGCTTTCATTTGCTTATGCTTTTAGTTGCTTTAATTTTTTGTTAATTTTAGCTTTTAATTTCTAACTCTAACCTTTTAGCTAGAACAGACTACTGTGCATAGTTTTAGATGCATGACAATCATTATTTTTAAAAGTCAATTGTTTTTCTTTGTTTTGTTTTTTTTTAAATGTTTTGTTAAATAAAAAGTAAAGAATACAGCTATATTTAGCTTGTTTTGACACATTTAAAATTTGTGGCTAAGAAACAAACATTGTTTGGTATGGTCAGAGATAAATTTGGTAAACCCTTAATTTTGAGCTCTGAAAAGTCATGTGAAATAAAAACTTATTGCAATATAATACTATGAAGCCATGACCCATTTGCTGAATACACATTAAGTAAACTCATACACAACACACAAAAAGTAAAATAAATGAGGCATGTGGAGATAACACAAAATTTAAATCAAGTAATTTTAGCATGTCGAAGTCAAATTCATGCATATAAAATATATTTTTCCAACAACAAAATTATGGCTACTGAAAAAGGCAAGTGGCTAGTAATGTTGGAAAACTACTAGCCACAGTGGCCGGTGATCAAAGAAGTTAATGTCAAGCCCTGGTTATAAGCTTCTAAAGGCTGATTTATACTTCTGCGTCAAACACCGGCATATGCTACGGCGCTGATGCATAGCCCTTCGCCGTGGCCATCAGTCACTGACGTGCACCTCTCAAAAAATGTAACTACACGTCGCAACAACGCATAGCGCAAGCTCTGTGATTGGTCGGCTTGGTATCGCTGACGAGTCTGGGCGGGACCGAGAGCCGCGCGAATGGCGCGAGCGATTGTTTACAAGTGTGGAGTCGCGTGAAGGAGCTCCGGATGGAAAGTTTTGTTTTGTGTTTATCTCATAGTTAAAGTTGTTGCACGTCTGACGGTTCCTGCCTCAAAATGAGCGAGTTTGAGTCACTTGTACAACCAGGAAGTGTTCAGGAAAAGCAAAACAGCAGCGAAGAAACTCGACACAGAGGAACATTTACACCTCACTGCCAACTAGCGTTTCGGAAGTGTTAATGCAGCCCAACAGAGACAGCGCGCAGAAGTATAAATGCACAGCTGCACGCGTTGCCTGCGCCGTGAGTTACGTCGGTCACTTGACGCAGAAGTATAAATCAGGCTTAAGCGTTAGGGCTTATTATGCGGTTCTGGTGCCATATTGTGAATAGAAAACGTAAACCCTCTTTGGTCTACACTATGGCAGGCTAATGGCCGCTGACGAGCTCTCTCAGAAATTGTAAATACTTTAAAATAGGCACTATTCTTATAAATAAACTGCATAGTTGCAATCTAAACAACTACATTCTCCACTCAAAAGCTCCAAGAGTACATTATGTCGTCTAACAGCAGTAATATTTGTCAAATTATAGAGTGCCCCAGCTTGTTGCTGACTGAATGTGGGCGGAGTAATACACAGAGGTGAAGGGTGAAGAGGCCTTTGTGTGAAGTAACTGGCATAATATCGCACAGCTATCAGCCAATCAGATTCAAGAACCAGACAGAACTGATGTATGAGCAGCAATAAATAACACGTTTGCATGTGATTTGATAAACCAGTGGTGTTTTGAAATGAATGAACGCATAATAATCGTGATTATTCCTCAGACTATAATCATACAACCAAAATCTATAACCATTGCATCCCTGTTTGTAAGTGGCTTTTAAGCATCTGCAAAATCACTAAATGCAAATATAACTGGCACACTAAAGAAACGTTCCTCTATAACAGCTTCTGCCCTAAACATCGGTTAATTTGAAATGAGCATGCTTCAGTGTATGTAATTGTATGTTTTGTTTGTGTGTCTTTTTGTCATGTCTTTATTGGACCCTTACAAAAACAAGACATTGCATCTCAAGAGGTAATCCTTTAAATAAATTGACATTGCACAGAACTGCTTACCCAAATACTATTTTAAAGTTAGGATCTCTCTGTTATACACCCCTGTGATCACATATAAGGGAATTATGTAAAACACTAACCTCTTGTGCTGTCTTCAGCGCCCTGTAATAAAATCAAACGGCTCATCAGATGTTTGTTCATGTATATCCAGGTAATACATGTGTGTATTAAGTTGAGACTCTCATACCTCCTGATGACCGCTGTCTCCTGTCTTACATTGACTGTCTTCCATGAACTGCTGCTCCCTTCCTGTTTAATTCAATTCAAAGTTTACATGTGAAGCACTTTTCACAACAAGCATCCTTCCAATAGAGCAGGGGTCACCAATCTTGTTCCTTGAGGGCCGGTGTCCCTGCAGGGTTTAGCTCCAACTTGCCTCTACACACCTGCCTGGGTGTTTCAAGTTTACCTAGTAAGACCTCGATTAGCTTGTTTAGGTGTGTTTGATTAGGGTTGGAGCTAAAACCTACTGGACAATGGCCCTCCAGGAACAAGTTCAGTGACCCCTGCAATAGAACTTAACAAAAAAAGTCAATGATATTGAAAAAGCAAGATCCAGAAAAACACACACACAAAGTTAATCTGCAGCTACACAACATGAAATGAAATTATTTGTCCTTCTATGAAATTAATTATTTTTTAATTAGCGCTGTTTAACAGATTTAACACATCTGATTTCTGTTGTCTTTATCATGATTACAGCAAATAATATTTGACTATAGTTTGCAAGACACAAGTATTCATCTTCTAATGACCTTTAAAGGCTTAACTAGGATAATTATGTAATTTATTGGACAACAGTGATTTGTAAAAAAAAAAAAATAAAAAAAAAATTATATGTGTATATATATATATATATATATATATATATATATATATATATATATATAAATTTTTAAGGGGGCTAATAATATTGATCACAGCAGTTTTTAAATATTTACATATTTTGTAAGACTTTCTGCAGGTGAAAAACATAAAAGAAAATACATAATTTTGAAAAAAGGACCTAATTATTTTGTCTTCGACTGTACTTTTTTCAAGACGTTCAATTCAAGAGATCTAAACATGACTATAATTACGGAAATAATTTTGTGTATTGGTTATTTTGAATATACATTTCTAGTTTTTATTAAATCACAGTAGCTATGTTTCTATCCAAAAAATGTGAATTAATGATTAAAACTGCATTATCGCATAAAAGACATGTGAATAAAGCAGCGTTTCCATCCAACGAGTCAAAGAAAACGAACAAATATCACCAGTTAAAACAGAATGTACTGTGGTAGGAGAAGCTGCGTGAATCTTCTATATAATAAATGACTTGCGCCTCAGGAGGCAATCCAGACACGCAGTAAATGTGCGTGGAGTTTGAAGGTGAGAGACACGGAGCACAGACGCTCGACAGTTCTGAAACTGATTAATAATATAATAACACTAATACTGAAACACTTAAAGGTGCAGTAGGTGATTGTCTTCAGAAACGTGTTGTTGTGCTGGTTGAAAGTCTCTTCACAGTCCAATAGTAATGATTACAGTAAATGATCTAAATGTGTTTATATGTGTTTTTATATTCTGGGAAAGGCATAAAACTAAAAAATGTTCATACAATTAAATATTGTCGGACCGTCATCTCTTATAATCGCTCGTTTCTGTATCCAGAAGTATCGCTGTAACAGCCGCGAGGAGAGGAAAAGTCACACCAGCAGGTCAAATGGGCCTCAGTGAGTGAGAGAGAGAGAGAAAGCGAGAGAGATAGAGGGCTCTATTTTGACAGTCCACGCGCAGAGCGCAAAACGCAGGGAGCAAACGCTTTCAGGGCGTGTCTGAATGCATTTTTGCTAATTTACGGACTGGAAAATGCGCTTTGCGCCAAGGTGCATGGTCTAAAAGTGTTGAGTTTATTTTCTTAATGAGTTATAGGTGTGTTTTGAGAATAAACCAATTAGAGTCTCATCTCCCATTCCCTTTAAGAGCCAGCTGCGTCACGCCAAGAGCGCATTCACTATTTACAGGACGTAAAGTAAGTCTAAGTGGAAAAAATGAGCATTTCACCAGCAAACAGTTCACAGTTGACAGTTATTTTAACAGAAAACTGTTAAACAGAGCATCTACTGCGTGAGAATGAGAGATAATGGATCTACTTTCACTTTCGCTCTTGGACCGGGAAACCTTTACACACAGACATCAATTAGTCTATAAATAATTAATTTCGTTTGTTAAGCGCAAATATTCGTTTCAAAACTATTTCTAAATTCAATTCTAATTTCCAGCAAACAAATAAATGAACAATAATAACCAAGTGTGGTCAAAATACTGAGTTATATCGTAAAACACATGCTGTGCCCCATATGGTCTAAAACCTGACAGGTGGACAAATCTAAGCTTGTTTTTAATAAAACAAATAGAAATTTGGATATAATAAATAATACTGCTAATAATAATAACATTATACAGAAGCAAATTGTTATGAATGAACTGAAAAAGCCTCCTGAGATGAAGAAGACATGAAAGCAGTGATTTTTCATATTTATGTAGGCTAGAACATAATGTTTTGTAATATTTTAATCCTTTATATTTATATCCTATATCTATTCTTATTATATCTATATACTATATATATCCTTAATATTTACATTTTTTCATATGTAAAGATATTTGCCTATTGCTCTCTTGTGTGTATTAAGCAGTGTGTAAGCGAGGCGCAGCTCTGCGCCGGAGTTTAGACCGGGTTAGTTTTGGTCTAATGAAAATCTATTTTAGTTTCTCAAAATAGCAACGCGCCAGCGGCCCGCCTCAGAACGCCTTCCTTTTTAGACGCAACGCCTCCAAACGACTCTTGCGCCAAGCTGAAACTACCAAAAGACTATTGCGCCACACTGCGCCGGGTGTATGATAGGGCCCAGAGAGAAAAAGAGAGAGAGAAATGGAGTACTTTCATTCTCTCAATCGCAGTGAAATAGGGGCTTCTGCTGTGTGTCAGTGAAAGACTTTCCAGCAAACACAAACAGTGAAATTGTGCACAGTTTCTCTGCATTTTGAAGTAGTTGGAGTGTTGTAAATACTCGCACTCACCCCGCATCATAGTAAATTACGGAGACATAGCGCAAATGAGATAAATGACGTCAGTGCACAATAACCGGTTATGATTATTACTGAACCCGTACCGAATTGTCCGCGTCTGCATCAAGGTGCACTGAGGAAACAATTAATTTTGACACCCCTAATTTTAGAGCAGTAATCAAAACACAGTGATACTGTGAAACATGATATTTTTATCCAAGTTTATCATACCGTCAGATTCTGATACAGGCCCATGCCTAGTTGCACACCTGCGCACCTCTCAAACAATGGAACTACACGTCACATGTCTGCACTGCATTGACGATGACTGGAAGCTGTGCTTTGAGATGGCTTATTTTCTATTACAGTAAAATGATTATTTGGATTAAAATATTTGTTTACAGAAGATGCAAGAAATGCAATGTTCAAGACATTATTCACAGGATATAAAAGTTATTTTAGGAGTTATTTTACTTTTTACTACTTTTTACTTTTTTCAGCATTTAGTATAAAAACTTATTTAATTAGTATGAAATAATTAACTTTGTTTCCAAAAGTGCAAGTCATTTATTTTCAGTTTTTTTTAAAGAAAAACAAGTGACTGTTCGCTTTAGGTTATGTGTGTTTTAATTTCAGTCGCTCAACGTTGATGTTATTATTATATATTACATATTTATTGCCACATCAGTAACTTATGGTTATTTCGTGGCCAAATGGATATACAATAAAATATTACATAATAAAAACAAATTCGTATTACACTAAAAAAGTTGGAATGTGCAAATACAAAATATACATATATAAATACAAATATAAAAAAATACAAACAGATACAATTCACACAACAATTTATTCAAAGTTAATAATTATTTTTCAGCTCTATTTTTGATTTTAAAAATTTAAAACTCTTCCTGTTGGTACGTTTTTAAATATTTCCTCAATGTTGATGTTCAATAAATAGTTAATAGATATTTATTGTACAAAACCTGTCAGAAAACTGTAAGGGCAAAAAATAAAATAAAAAAATAATTGTTCAATAATTGTTCAAACATTTTCATTGAGATAAATTGGGTTTTATATTCGCACATTAGTTCAGTGACGACTTGTGACGGAGTCCCTATATTCTTTACGCTACTTTGAATATATTGGGTCGGAAATTACATGCAAGTAAGACTTGATAACTATATAATTGACCGTGAACAGTGTTTTACAGTCCGAGAACAGTGTTTTGATATTTATAGGCTACTAATATTTCACTATTTACAATTGGCAAAGAATATTTTTGTGAAATTATATTTTTAAGGATAAAGTCGGAATGTGCAAATATTAAGCCAACTTTACACCAATAAATTTTTTTTGCCAGGCGCCTTTGTTTATATTAAGTAATTTCACTTTTTTGGTTAAAAAAAAAAAAAAAAAAAAAAAAGTTGCCAATAAATTAAATTAAACATAAAACTGAACATAAACTAGGCATAAGATTCTGACGGTATGATAACCTTAGATTGAAATATCACGGTTTCACAGTAATGTGATCACTGCTCTAAAATAAGTTATTTTTTTTAAATGTCTGGGTAAAAAACTAAAACTTTTCCCCCCTTTGAACACGATATATTTTATTTTGATAAACATTTATAATATTTTGGGGCAGTAATCATGTCAGGCTAAATAATTTAAGTAAATTATTGACTTCTGCTGTCTTCATTAGTTTAAAAAACACTGATTTCTTTACAATTTACAAGACATATTTGGATATCTCTTTTGCTGGAGATACTGTTGTCCTAAAAAAACAAAAACGTGAATATAAAATATAATATAATATATAATCTTATATATAATATAAGAATATAATCTTACAAATACCTTAGGAACAGGTATTTTGGCGGCTTTAAAACCTTGACTTTTCTAAACCGCAGTATACTCAGAAAACGCTTATGGTCCCACGCCTAACAAAAACACAGGAGACTGACAAATTGCTCATTGTAGAAGAAAATTTCAGATGCTTTTGCATCTTAATTCTTTAAACACTAAACCCAGCATTACACATATTAATATAGTGTGGTTTAAGTTATATAAAATAGGTTAAAAACAGACTCTACATCAATTGCACCAACAATAAATCAGCCAAGTCTTGTAAATATTTCACTCTAATCTGTTTTGTTGTTAACAAGAAACAAACAACCGCTGCACAGCATTACTGCCATTATTCAGATGCTTTCACAAACACACTCGCAAACACACAACACGCTAGTGAATGATGTCCATATTGTGCTCTCAGATATTTGATTTACATCAAACAACAACGTTTCAATTGAAATACAACTCGACTCATCGGCGAATTCTGCCATTCAGCCGTATTATTTACCTTTCAGCACAAACTTATCAAGCTAACATGCTAACCGTGGCGCATTTACTCACAAACATCTAAACGCACCAACAATAATCCATTAATCGCACTTAAAGGTGATAAATTAGAGTTATTTGAATCATTTCGGCCCGCATAAGTATAACACACCTTTTATAAATGTATGTATTTAGCGGATTCCGATTGTAAACAGATGAAGAGATCAAAACTAAAGTCAGCACTGACAAATACGCTCGCGGACTGTTCAAGACAGCCTCCAAACGTGAATCTAACATGTTATGACACACATTAATGCTGCTGTTTTGCGGTTAGACTGCCGTATTTTAAGTTTGTTTGTTCGTGTTTGGGTTTGTTTTGCTCACCTCAGTCAGTCCGGCCTGCAGCTGCGCACTAACGACGCGCTGATCAACATCCGGGTCCCTCTCGTGTCTCGTCCCTCTCCACACACTCACTCGGTCATCTTTTGTGGAAATGTTCCCCAAAGTCATACATTTCAGCAATTAGTGTCACTATTTTTGTGTGGATGTGGTAAACAGACCACAAAAAATTTCACAATCCTTAAAAATGCTTGACTGCTTTAGTATGAATCTCTTTCATTATCGATGTGATTATTTTTACAGGCTAAGTGCATTGACCACCAGAGAGCGCTGTGACTTCGTTTGATAGTAAAAGGGTTTCCTCTGCATTTCCGTATTTAAATCTCATATTTTGGACTGCTGATACAAAATCCAAGGCGTAAATTACCTGATTTAACAACTTAAACTTGCCTAAAAATGCCAAATGGATTTAAGAATTCACGTAGGCTACTGTGTGATTCAGAATCATGTCATATCCTTGCTGAAAAATCCAGTTTAAACCAGCCTAAGATGGTTGGCTGGTTTTAGCTGGTCGACCAACCTGGTTTTAGATGGGTTTTGGCCATTTCCAGGCTGGTCTTAGTTGGTCAAGCTGGGAGATGACCAGCTAAAACCAGTTTGACCACCCTAGCCAGGCTAAGAACCCAGCAAAACCAGGCTGGTCAAATTGGTTTTAGATGGTCACTTTCCTACCTGACTAGCTAAGACCAGCGTGGAAATGGCCAAAACCCCTCTAAAACCAAGCTGGTCAACCAGCTAAAACCAGCTAGGGCTGGTTTAAGCTGTATTTTTCAGCAGGGATATCAGTTGCAGATAACGTTAGACATGACAGGCCCGTAGCCAGTCTAACATTATGATGCTGCAGGCCCGGAGACCCAACAGCTAGCTCAAACGGCTAGACCTGCACTTCCAGATCTATCGTTTTCTCAGACAGTGCCACCTGCTGTTTGAAAGATCGACTAACCCAAAGGTAGGGAACCTATGGCTCGGGAGCCCCATGTGACTCTTTGACCAAAAATATGTCTCTTTTCAATAATATATAAAAGTTTTTAAAAAATTACTGTCCCTAAAAATCAGTTTGCAATTGAAAATACAAACAATTCCTTTTTAAGTTGTATTTTCTACAGTAAAATGAATAATCAGAATCAGAAAGAGCTTTACTACCAGGTATGTTCGCACATACAAGGAGTTTGTTTTGGTGACAGAGCTTCTACAGTGCAACAGAACTACAGAGACAGGACAACACACAGATAATGAATATATTTATGGAAATCAGCCTGGAAGTGGCCAAATCCCCTCTAAAACCAGGCTGGTCGACCAGCTAAAACCAGTTAACCATACTAGGCTGGTTTAAGCTGGATTTTTCAGCAGGGCAGTAAGAACTCTGCAATAAAAGGACTTTTTTATGTGATGCTGTGGTTTAACTTGAATCGTGACACTAATAAAGGGCCAGCAACATACATTTCTATGGTAACCTCGCGCATGTAAATTCAAACAATATTCGTTAGCCCATTCAAGCCCACTGGCAACTATAGTTGCCAAAGTTCATAGTTGAAATTTTCCTTTTATAAAGTAATTTTCTACATGTTACCCATGTTTAATTTATCAATGACATGAACGCAAATGACCAAACAAAAGATTTCAAGATAGAAAAAAAGGTATTTATTTACTTCCCGTCATGTGAGGCTGCTTCCTTCCCCTAATTCCAGAATGCAAAATGGAGGCAAACCTTCACAAATAAAGGCAATTTTCATGTTGCAATGTTTTTTTCTTCACAAATATATCAACAATCATGAAGGTCTTTGATTCATCCAAACAAAACAAATCTTACAAGAGAGCTAGGAGCTAGGTTTTTGTATACTTTGCTAAAAAAATCTAACTACAATTGCCGGTGGGCAAATACATACACACACACACACACACACACACACACACACACACACACACACACACACACATATTACTGCTGTCAACAGCAACCTAGTTTTTCCATACTGTCTCCTATCCAGGTACTGGCCAGGCTCCAGCCCTGCTTAACTTTAGTGAGTAACTGGTCTTGAGCTGCAGGGTGATATGGCTGCGGCTGTCCGTACCTGCCGCTTAGAAGAGCATAGAATCACCAAGAGGCAACACTCAAGTGCGATTTGGGAAACAGCCACTAGATGCCGCTAGTGTCAGTTGTTGGCCATTTTGGAATGAAAACTCCAACAGAACAACATCATATTATAAATCTGTAAAATAAACTAAGTGCTGATGATTGTGATAGTAAGTGTATTGACGTCTGTCATGTTGTATCTCAGCTTTAATGCACTTTTTAAATAAATAACAAAGCAGCTGCTTGCCATTGCGACAGCAATAAGATCCAATGAACAGCCGATTGCTTTCACTCCAAATTGGCGGAATAGTGGGGCTGTTGCAATGAAACCTATTCAGTTGTGCCTCTTGGTGATTCTAAGCTCTTTGACCTTACCCAACAGCAGAGGGCACTGTCTAAGAAAACGATAAGTCTGGAAGTGGAGGTCCG
>NC_133178.1:2087500-2187500 GCF_049306965.1 Danio rerio
ATCTCCACTGCCAGAGTATCCCCAGATGTCGTCTGAGACCAGTGGAGAGTAGTACCTAAACACAAGGGGTTGTTCTTGGTTTCTTTGTAAAGCCACTCAAGTTGTGCAAATTGAGGTCTAATATTCACCTTCAGAAATGGCAGTGTTTCTCAAGGAATTTAAAAGCTGTGCTCGAGTGCTGGTCTCTCCAGCCAGACTGAAGGTGTAGGCCAGCAGAGCAGTGACATAGGTGTTTCCCAGATTCCCAACTAGAGGCCTCAAAAACGACAGAGCCTTCGTAATGACAGGATCCTGGAAAAACAAAATTAGCCAGGCTCATGCAAAGTACTAATACTATAGTTTGTACTTAAGACAGGGAGATTTAATATAAATTCTCAAAATTACCGTGACAGGGACGCCTATTTCAAGCAGTGACGCAACAATGTAGCCAGTCATGGTCACGTTATCACCAACTCCACCCTACAACACAACAGCAAACACACCTTCAGTCTCAGCTTTGTAATAGCAGGTTTGAAGAATGTGACATACCTTCATGTCATTGTGGTACAGAGTGCCCTGCTGCACGAAACAGCCATCTGAACCCTGCGTGCTAATCAACCAGTCCTTTGCACCCTTAAGAACATTAGGATCTATGTAGGTGAAGCTCCTTGCTAGACCAAAAGTCCTCATGACAAAGGCGGTCAACCTGGATACAGAGCAAGTTCAGTTATACAACATCTAAATCAAGACTTGAACTGCAGGACACGCACCATGTATTGGATGGATCATAACCAAAAGTGCTGAATGAACCATCACTGTGCCTGTAGTTCAGCTCTCCTTGATATCCTGTTCCAGACAAAATTAAAAGCACAAGAAAAACCGAAAACCTTTAAAGCCCACCAAGCAGTATGTCTGAGAAAGCCTAAAGCAGTGCCCAAGTTTAGTCCTGGAGGGCCGGTGTCCTGCAGTGTAGATACAACCCCTAGTTATCATCATTAGCAATAAATTAGTTTCAGTTGGATCTAAACTCCACAAGTCACCAGTCCTCCAGTACAGAGTTTGGTCTCCCCTGGTCTAAATCCTGAGACTTTAATCATACCAGTCAGAAGAGAACTCGTGGCAGTGTCTTGGATGGCTGGAGTGAGCTGTGCAGTTACTGTCAGATACCGTAGGATGTAAACATTGGGAGCGAGAATGATCATGTTCTGTTCTCCACAGCCAGAAGGCATCTGTAGCAAATTAGCCAGGTTGTTTAGTGCACGACCCATGATGTCCCCTATAAGAGAAACAGGGTTAAAAATTAGGTCACTTCTTATTCCAGGATAAAATTACTTCAGAAATAACATGCAAGTGCGGCCTCAGAGGTCATAGTCCAGGTTAAGTTAGTTTGGGTCGCAAAATCAGTTTAAGCAGACTACATGTGAAAAGCAGTTCATTGCACAACTTATGGTTGCAAATATTTCTGGATCAAATTTTTCCTCCCAACAGAGCATGCTTTAAAGTATTGTAACATCCCAATTGGCCTTTAAAGTGCATAGATTACTCAGGTAAACTGAATTGTGAGAATTCAACTCCACCTTCCAAAACCAACAGGGAGAATATTTAATTGTTAATTTAAAGTTAGACATCTGACAAGATGGGGAAAAATAAAATAAAAATTCCCTGCAGTCTAGAAAAGATCAACTCAAAATGAGTAATAAGTTCTGGAAAGAACAGCACACTTGACTAGCTACCACTACTAGTCTGCCCCAAGCAGCCCTATGGTGTTATGTGGTCTTCAAGACTTTACCAATGACTGATACAGAGCAGCTGGCTGATCCCTGGATGACATTTGTAGGAAGTGTGATCTTCACACTCTCTGAAAGAATGCTTCCTGTAAACCAAACAAAATCAGCAGACAGAACCAGGATCAAGCAATGTAGAATAAATTCTGAGCTAAACAAACCCTTTGGACAGAGTAACCAACTCCGTGTGAAGGTCCTTTCCACTCCTTCAGCCTAGAACAAAAAGGAATGTTTAAATTCATAAAAAGACCCACGCATGAGCTCCATTTTCAACCTTTAGAATAGTTACAAACCAGAACCCGCAGACTTCGAGTGACTATGTCAATGCGTCCTCTAGATGATACGGTCACATCCTGATCGCCGCACAATTCCTGGGATGGACTGGCCTCAGCACTGATGGTCACGTTTACAGTTCCTAAAAATTACAGCAATCAATTTAAGACCCTCACATGCTCTTTTATATATGCACACACACTTATGAATAAACAAACCAATAACAGAAGCAGTTAAAGCCCATTTGATGGTTTTTCTCCAATTGGTAGAGAGAGTAGATGAAGACTGATCATTGATGGGTGTTAGAGTGTAGTTGGAGGACGGTGTTGGAGTCACTTGAATCTGATAAAGAATAACAGCATTAGTGGACATTGAGTGGAGACATGCATATGTGGATCCATTAACAAGTGAACCCAGACCTTGAGGCATTGCAACAGATAGTTGAAGACTGTGGCCACTAGCTCAAAAGCCTCCCCACGGATAATGGAGTAAGGCAGGGTGAGCTCTAGGAAGAAGGGCTGGAAGGAAGTCAGCAGAGCTGGTGGAGCCAGACCAAAACCATTGGAGGAGAGACAGAAGGCTTCAGTGTCCCATGTGGTGATCGTATCAGGAACCGTGAGGGGAACTGATGTGGACCCAGAGTCCCTGTGTGAAAAACAAAAATCTAACAAGTGCCAAAAAAAAAAAAATTTTATTTATTTTTTTTTTTTAAACAACCCAACAAGTTCACTAACCCCACAAGAGAGAGTTGCCAGATCCATGTTTCTGGAAAGTAGGTCCTGATGGTCACAGAGGAACCTCCAGTTCCAGCCATTTCTGCCATTGCTAAAGGAGCGGGAGCCTTTCCAGAAACAGCAAAAGCAACCTCCCGTAAAGGAAACACTAAGGAGAGGGGAAAAAATAAAAAATCTCCTCAAGTGGTTACAATTGGTAAGGACTTAAAGCAAAGACAACCCCCTGGAATATAATCATCACTCCTTTGTTTGCTTAAAGTAACTTTACCAACTAGACATACCCCCATGGAAGTTGCGATAGTAAAGCAGGTCTTTGAACTTCAGGCACTCAGGCTCTCGAACTGGCAGATTTGTTGCAATCTTCATCCCCACACTCTGATTCATGGGATGAAAATAAATATACAATCTCAGGGTGAGGGCATCACAATTTATATTAAAAAAATAAAAATAAAAAAACCCTCAAGAGTTTACCTTGAAGGTGTTATAAGCTTGATCTGTTGGAACAGCTCGACGGGGTCGAACATTTAGGCAGTTTTGTTGATCTTCAGCACCGTATGGATAATCGGATAGAGATTGCAGTGGGAGCATGTTAAACACCTAAAGGGAGGGAAAACAAGATTAGTGAACCTTTAAACTACCAAAAGTACCAAGGATCTACCCAGTAAATTGGCAGACTTTTGAGGGGAGGGGGAGAGAGAGAGAGATTCCTTTTAGTAATGAAAACTTGGGCCGTACTCACTAGGTACAGTTGCCTCGAACCAGGTCAAAGCACGCTCGTCCCCCTCCCGTCTCACCCAACAGCCCACGCTCACACCATAATCGGGCCTCGGCACGCTTACGTCGTCGCTGCTGCACTGTTTAGTGAGAAGCGCTCTCACTCAGCAGCACAGTGGAGATTTCTCTAGTTATATCATGTCAGTCGTTTGTTATGCAGTGACATGGTCAAATATTTCACCAAACAGTCCTTAGGGATGCGGTGACACGCAGTCAGATATTTCGCCGAATTGATCCACCACTTTTGGTGCTCAAAGTCCTTGTGCTGTGCTGCAGGAATTAAGAGGTTTGCTGAAGAGCTGTGAGGAGTTCTCGTCTTCTATAATCTATGGCAGTTTGCGTTCACTGAACAGTAAGAATGATTAATAAATCCATATGAAACAGCCCCAAAAGTTACGCATCGCTTTCAGTTTCGGGCTTTGGTGCGTTTTAACACACGCGCACACACACCTTCCAACCTGGCTAGGGGCAGCCAAGTGAACAGTGCTTGAGCCCAATTCAGCGCACTCACTTCTCAAACGATCCGGGAAACAGGCCTGGACACGGTACGGATGGCATAGTGCAAGTAGGCCCTTGGAGTTACTGCAGATCACTTAACTAAAGGCTGGGGCAATAAATTGTTTGAAAAAGTTCTTACATTTTTAAAAATATTTTCCAGGGAAGAAAAAAAAATTGCTTTTAGCAGATGGTTCATGTAAAGCTCACTGGACAAAATCTTTTAACTTTTAGTTAAGTTGTATGTGTAAGGATTTGCACAATACAGCCAATTCTAGGCAGAAAATAAAATTATGAATTTAGTTACCCCCTCTGCGCTCAGACGTCCTCCTGACTGCATGATCAGAACACTCTGATCTATAGCACTGAGGCCACACAGAGATCCGGCTTGAGCAGAGACGGTCAAAATATTTCCCTCACCAGGAACCGCTGTAGCAGGAGAGAACTGCAGAGAAACCTGCAAACAGACAAGCTCAATGAAAGACATGTCACACTCCCCACAAGACTACTAGATTTACAGATACCTGGTTTGAGAAGCACTTCTCAGTGTCAAACGATGCACTACCAGTCACTACAGTCTGACTGGGCAGAACACTGTACACCAGAATCTGCACTATCGGAGCCATCTTGGCAAGAACTGAGAGATCAAACGTCACCGTGCCTTTCGTGAGGGTATTAGAAGCCCGAGCTTGAACAGTTTTAAACCCATGAAGAACGATCACTCCTCTGGACATGACCTGACAACAGACAGCTGGATTAGTACCAAACAAATATGGTCAAACAACAGGAAACAGTTAATTTACCATATAGATGATGTCAGCACTGTAGTCGCCAGTCTCTCCAACAAATAAATACTTGACAGTCACTGAATAAGTGGTGCCACACTTCAGCGGCTGCTCAAGCTTCACTATAGACAGGTCACTAAAGGTTGGGGTGTCAGGATCAGTTTGGGAGAGCTGAACCACCTGTGAATCTGTAGTGAAGTATGGCGAATTGGAACTGAAATAAGACTGTGGAGTTGCACTTGCCTGAGGAAATATGATAAAATTACATAAGCATTGCTTTCAAGAGCAATTAGCATTGGTTCAAAATTAGTGAGAAGTCATACCACAAGATTCAGATCAGCTTTAGGAAAACTAGTCGTGTCAAGGGAGAACTTGGCAAATCCATTCTTGTTCGTGGTCAAATTGAACAGCAGTTTGTTGGGCCATATGCTGCTGTCCAGGAGATACACGGCCTTGCTATAGATTGGGTTCCCATTGAAATCAGACACGGAGATCTGTTTGGGGAAACAAACATTAAGGGAAACCCAACAAATGGACTCCTGCAACAAGATGAATCTGAACTTGCCTTGCCATTCACCGTTGACCCATAATTATAGAACTTTGGGAGATCCACAAATGTGACCTTGCCAACTTCAAATGTAATCGACACCGTTGTGGATTTTGACATGACAACACCTGGAAGGACAAACAAATATGAAGCCACAGAATAACAGCACTCAAATCTGCCAGTAGTTTACCTGTTCCCTCCTCAGTGAGATTGACATTAACAACGAAGGAATTTTGCAGGTTACTCTCAAAACTGGTTCCAAAAAACGATGATGTACTGAGTGTTAGAGAGGCACAGCCAGTGTTGTTCGTCTGGTAATAAAGATTACAGAGCTGATTAGGCACAAAGATTTAAAATAACCCAGGTTTCATCTTACCCCTTATACTGGTTTACATGGAAAAACATTTCCAAGCCATCTAAAATTTACCAAGGCAGACAGCTGCAAACAAATATTTAAGGGTAGTTTGCAGTTCGGTCCATCAACTTTCTAAATCAGTGACCAGACTAAACAGTTGTGAAATCAAAGCAAAAACTAAAACGTTTAAGACTGATACTAGTTAGTTTAAAATCCATAAGTTACAGGTAATAAATTTCAGATGTTTGTAAATGCAAGCCCTGTACAACAGTTTTACCTTAGTGGATTTATTCAGACAAATGCTGGTCACTTTAGGATCCTGAGCAAAGGTAAAAGGCTGACGGCACACTTCCACCAGGACTTGACCAGGTACAGGCTGCCCAAATGTGTACCTGAGAAACATTAAAGGTCAAGAACAGACCATCCACAAGACAAACCTATAGCAAGAAAATGAAAAAGCTTCACTCACTTTCCACAAGCCTCAACTTTCAGTCCCACATCTGCAACACTATACGTCTGTGGTGCGTTCACGGTCACATCAAACTTGGGTAACACTAAACAAGAAAGAGCTGTAAGACCCCAGAAACGCTGTTGTACATTTGAGAGGATATTAATAGGCTTACCGTATTGTTTCACATCAAAACTCTGGGAGATGATTCGGTCACCAATATAAGCCCTCAGTGTGTACGTCCCAACCTGAGCTTCTGGGATCAAAACATGAGAAAGCTCCAAAATCCAGTTCACAGAGGAAACATTTGTCCACTGATTTATCCGGATATTACGAAAGTCCTAGTGAAAAAAGTTTAAGCTCAGTCAAAAAGTACAAGGAAACATCCAGAAGCAATGTTGTCAAGAGAAGCAGCAAACAAGTTCCTACCTCCAACACCACCAGATTGTACTGCAAGACAGAGCTAGAATTAGACATTCAGTCACAGATTTTAAAAGGTTGAGAAAAGCAACTACACACAGCCTTACCATTTGGTCAAGAGGTACAAGTTTATCACTCATGGTGACGACTCTGAAATTCACTGCAGAAGTGAGAATAAAAGCACTTTTACACTGGGCAGTTAATCATGATCAGATTTACATAATAGTAATACAATTTTAAAGTAACAGAACACACTTTTCCTACTATGGGGTCAATGGAAACCAAACTAAACACTAAAAATCTCTTGTTTGACAGAAGGGACCTCTTTTAGAAACACTTGAAGAAAAGTAACTCAATGCAAAAATCCTTTAAATACGAGAATCTTATTGTAAGTTCTGCTCTAATACTTGTCAGTCACCTGTCTGTCCTGGATTGTAGAGCGGTTTGTCTGTCTGGATGAAGGTCAGAGGCAGGTAAGACCTGAACATCACTTTACGCTCTTCAGTCATTTTGAAGGACTGTCCTTGAACGACCACCCTCACAGTCTGCACCGAATCTCCATTTACAAGAGGAGCCTATAGAGGAATATCGTAAAGTAAACTTTTCACCCAGAAATCACCAGTTCCTCAAGTTAAGATTGGACAAATTCTTGCTGAACAAACCAAAATATTCTGAAGAATGTTCAGAGAAAACAGCCATTGACAGCCACAGTATGAATAAAATGCAAAAGATATGCAGGACAAAAAAAGCCATTGACTTCCATTGTGTTCAAAAGGACAACTCAAGTTTAAAATGTGGACTTATTTGGGGTAGGTTACCCTTTAACATATGGACCTTTCTACTTGTTTGGTGCATGTGTAAGGATGACAGACCTGAAAATTAAAACATCTGTGGAGCTTCCTCTGGGTTGTCTGACGCGCGAGTTGAGTTTCTGTGTTTTTGTCATCTATCAGAGTAATGGTTATTGTGAGACTGCCTTGGGGCTTCAGAAGACTAGCGCACAGTTTAGCACCAGAGCCAGACTCAATCAATGAAGGAAACGTCACCAAGAAGAGCCTGCGGGAAAAGATGTTTTGAGTGTCAAGGTCTGCCTGACTGCTGACACAATCTAGTTTACTTGCAGAACCATAAAGATCAGCTCTAAACATGCATTTTCAAAATGGTCAAGTCTAGGAACAAAACAGCATACTTTTGTCCACTTTAATCCTGGTCATTTTATGGCAAGTGAACGAGAACCAATTCATACATACCATAAAAGGACATCTCAAAGAAAAAAAATAAATAAATAAAGGGTGCATCCTTGTATAGAGTCACCAGAGGATCCTGAATAGTCATGTTTGGTAGTACACTCAAATCTTAAGGACAACTTACTTTAAATACTCACATATTACACAACTTTCAGATCAGACCTGCCATAAAACCAGTTTACCAAAATACAGCTTAATTACGATATTAAAACAAGACTTTATTCATTCTTAAAGCTGAATTACATTTATAGCAAAATTTATAATAATTTCACATTAGTACACTTTACTTACTCTAAAATGTAAAGGTTGAAAAAAACCTACTAAAGAGTTAAACATTCTCAAACACCTTTTCATCTGTGGCCAAAAGTTGGACTGATTAAGAAGCTAGAGGTCAGTTAATAGAACTTACGGCCCCGAGATCTGTTCATCAGCAGTGACAACCGGTTCTCTTGGTCTGGGGGCTTCCAAAGCAAACATGGCACCATCAACAAAACAGAAGAAAAGGACTAGATTGATCCACTTCCAAACACTGATCTCCATCATCGCCATGATGAGCAATCATCCAAGGTTCTCTCCTTCAGAAACCCTTCAAAGTGACTACTGTAATCCTCAAATGATGAACCCAACAGAGCTCCGACAATGCTGGAGGACACTCAACACTGAGCATTTATAGAGTCCACTAATGAGACACACCTGATTCAGCTCATCTGCAGAGACCGCAGCACCTCACACTGACAGATCTCATTTTTTCAAACTGACGTTTCGGCACAAAGCCTTCCTCAGTGTGACACTGAGGAAGGCTTTGTGCCGAAACGTCTGTTTGTCTGTTATCACCCGTAAAATGTAAGAAAAAGTAAAAATAAAAACAGTATGAAGCAATTGAGTGCGAATCATTACCTTCTTTTGAATAATAGTAACAATCAGATTAACGCACCAAACCAAAGAAGTAACTAAAAAAACCGTAAGCGCGCAGGACAAACTTCAGTAACTCATTTTGTACATGAAACAGTTTTGAATAACGACACAAATAAGATCAAGTCGTCTCTAAAAGTTAATGTTTTAGTCCGGCATGCAGCTGCGCACTAACAACACGCCGATCAACATCCGGGTCTCATCACTCTCACTCACAGTTATCTTTGAGGAAATGTTCCCCAAAATCAAAAACGGCAGCAATTAGCTTGATAAGTTTGATAAATGGATCTAAAACATGTGTCTGGAAAGAAAATGTTAGCTAACTAGTGCCATTTCCCTTAACATAGCAGAAAATGAGGTCCGATAACCTTTATTATTTTCACTATTCATTCAGGACAAACCTTTGGATCACTTGGAAAGCGGTGAAAAGATATGTGTGTCACTTTCCCCTTGGTGATAAGCTCTATAGCCAAATACTCAACAATACACCATCGCAAGTTTCTTCCCACCGCAGCCACGCTTTCAATTTAAAATGGCGGCTGCATGTAATCAGACTATAGTAACTATGCGTCTATGCAGACTATGCGTCTTGTGTTAGTAGCACTGCTGTGCATTAACCACTAGAGAGCGCTGTGATTTCACTGCTAGTAAAAGGGTGTAACTTTGGTGTGAAAAGCGAGTAGGGAACACATAATGGGGAAAAATGTTTTAGATTAGCAATGTTGACAGTAATATGTAAAAGACAATAGATGAAGGCCAATAAATATGTTAGGAAACACACATGTAGGCACTGATAGACAAGTACACACTCAAAAAGGTGGACGCAGTTTGACTGTTGGTGGAAAACTTTTGTAGGCATTATTGTTTAAGTAAGGATGTGGTTAAAGTGCAGTGGACGCTAAATCTTGATGGTATGCAGCGAGGGAAGTTAGTGAGGTAGGGCTGCAGGATATATTGTTTGAGCTTTGATATTGGAATGCGCGTCCGCAATAGTCATATTGCAAAGATATGCAATGTTCAGTCTGAATTATAGTTGACCAGGAGCTGCTGAAGTGCATTTAATAACTGTATTTGTATAGGATTTATGCAAAACGCAGTTTTACTTAATGTCTCGTTGTCCAAATATCAACATTTCAAAGCAAATCAATATTTCACCTACCCCATTGGCAAATAATTTCCTTAAGCCAAAAAACATTGTTTTAGTTCTTCTGACAGAAAAAAATAGTAATAATTTTACTTGCTCTAGGAAGGTTTTGATATTTGGACTGGAAACAAAAAGAAAGAAGAGCATGTTTTTACTTTTAGATTACATTTCTGTATCTGAATACTATTAGGCTACGTTCACACAGCAGCCAAATGTGCCCGAATCTGATTTTTTCCCCCTCATGTGACTTAAGCCTGGTTTATATTTCTGCGTCAAGTGACCGGCGTAACTCACGGCACATGCAACACGTGTAGCTGTGCATTTATACTTCTGCGCGCTGTCTCTGTTGGTCTGCATTAACAATTCCGAAACGCTGGTTGGCAGTGAGGTGTTGATGTGTCTCTGTGTTGAGTTTCTTCACTGCTGTTTTGCTTTTCCTGAACGCCTCCGGGATGTACAAGTGACTCAAACTCGCTCATTTTGAGGCAGGAACCGGTGGACGTGCAACAACTTTAACTATGAGGTAAACACAAAACAAAACTTTCCATCCTGAGCTCCTTCACGGGACTCCACACTTGTAAACAATCGCTCCATTGGGCTCGCACCATTCACGCGGCTCTCGGTCCTGCCCAGACTCGTCAGCGCTACCAAGCCGACCAATCACAGAGCTTGCGCTACACATCGTTGCGACGTGTAGTTACATTTTTTGAGAGGTGCACGTCAGCAACGCGTTTGACACAGAAGTATAAATCAGCCTTCAGGCAATGACTGTGTGAACAGCCCAAACCGCATGGAATCTGATCTTTTCAGGTCAGATCTGTGCCACTTTCATATGTAGTCTTAAATCAGACATAGATCTGATGTTCTACAATGCGACCGCAGTGTAAACGGTTGTCAGATTTCATGTGACTTAGAATGATGACGCATGTCACTCAAAGATTGTGCTGCAAACATCCTCTACTCCTCAGCAGCACAGTAGAATGACACACAGGGTGTTTACTTTTCCACAGAGAGTTGGTTGTTCATGTTGAAAAAGATTTTGGAGGCAAAACTGGTGCTTGGTAACGACTGGGGCATGGGTTGATCACAAAGCTGAAAAGCAACTTGGGTGTTGCAGATAGGGGATCCGTGTGCAAAGGAGGGAGAACTTTCTCTTCGAGAGAAGAATGGGCAGGTGCTCGAACACCCAAACTTCTTCTGCACGTGTCTGCTGTTTATAACGAAGTAAAATGAAATAACTCTGCTAACGGAGATAAACCAACTCCACCTTCACAGTTCAGTCTGCGGCTGCTCATTAACCCTTGATGAGTTCACTACACCAGTGATCAGAACACCACGGTTGTCAAATCCCAAATTATCTGTTTTCAATCACTAAAGACTTATTTTAGATTTCCAAATTTACATTAGTAATAGCAGAATAATCATTTACAGTTCATGAAATACACCACAGGTTGTCTGTGAAAAAGGTCAACAATAAGCATGATCTGACAACGTGCTTACTCATACAGTCTCATGCATGCATTAGACATTGTCAGTTTAGAAGCATGATCCACTCATATGTGAACAGCCATGCAAAAACATCAGATCTAAGAAGAAAAAAAAAATCAGATTCGAGCACTAAGCCTGGTAGTGTGAACTGTCTTAGACTCCTTAGAAATAGAGTAAAATAGAGCTATTTAGACCATCTTCAGAAACCATATTCTATCAATAGTTCATTAAAAAAAAAAAAATTAAATAGCAACATTAGATTTGTTCCAATATTTTGAGGAGTGTTGAGAGTTCAGTCTGTTGGGGGGGGGAGAACTCTAGTTGGCTGGAGAATGACTAAATGCTGCAGAACCATCTGCCTAAGGTAGCAGAAAAGGTCTACAACTTGAGTGGCTGATGACTGACTTTCAAGCACCCCCTGGTGTTGATGCTCTGGAGGGAGGTTCAAACTACCTACAGTATATCAAGTGATCAGAAAAATGTCAGAGCCATTCAAACCATCCTCACCTCACAATAAATTAATTGCAAAATATCATATCACATTTTTCCAATATCTTGGTGTGTTGAGCGTTAAGTCTGTGGGAAAGGTTATTTAAAAAAAAAAAAAAAAAAAAAAAGTCAGCTGGTGCATGACCAGATACTGCAGAACCATCTGCCTGAGGGTAGCAGAGAGAAAGGTCCATGGCTGATGACTTTACTCAAGCACCACCTTGTGTAGATGTCCTGGAGGGAAGCTCAAACTACCTACAGTACCAAGTCCTACTGCATTCTCTTCCATGTTGATATTAAACCGACATTGCTTGATGTTATGTTGCAAAAATTGTTTCTAACCATAATTATCTGCTAAGAACCAAGTTGTTTAAGAGCTAGCAAGCAGAATTACACGACAATTTACAATAACAAAAAGTACAAAAAAAAAAAAAAAAAAAAAAAAAAAAAAAAAAAAAGACGTCGACTGCAGATTTTCTTTTCCAACATGAGATGAACGTACCATATTATCTTTGGAAACAGGCCAACTTTCATGTTTGTGAAACTGGCAGAAAGTCTGTCTAGTAGTACTTGAGACTCCTCAACAGTTCTGTACCATGATCAAACGGAAAATTAAATGAGACCATATAGACTTCTGAATGAATGTTTCTCAACTTCAGTGGAGCAGCTAATGGTTTAATCCAAACTCTTGTTTGAGCATGTGCTGACTATTACACATGTTGCCCATCACCCAGATGATAAACCTTGATTAGAGCTGCAATTAAGCTAGATTAGTGTAAACTTCTGGATCTTGACAAAACCCAACATGACAGCAGATTATTTTAAAATCTTTTATTTTCAACACACTGAAGCATGATCATGGACAGGGGGATTTGTACGTGGTCTCAAATTTATCATCTGAAAGAGAAAGATAAATGAGCATGATCACTCTCTACAGGAAATTCAGATCAAACAAGTCAAATGGTAAAGACATACTTCTCTGGTAATAGTCATAGATATTGATGACTGCTGGCTTAAGATTCTGCACTGCAACAGCCCGTGTCAGCTGTATACTGAAGGTCACTGGAACACCTTTGGGAACCTGCAGACAGAAGCAAGAGTACTGGGTCACTCTTCAGAAAAGTAGACTGGTCCAGTGCAAACACGTTAACTGGAAAATAGTCGGCACAATGTCTGAAGGATTTAAGTCCATTGGGAAGGACGAAGTTGAAAAGTTGCAGGGGGGGGAAAAAAAAAAAAAAAAAAAAAAAAAAAAAAAAAAAAAACCCACACTAAAAGCCTCGAGTTTCAAACAAATTACTCAGAAATCATTTCACCAACGAACACACAATTAAGGTAACAGGTTTAATAGAAATTTGTCTCACCTCTTGTAGATAGACAAGGACATGATCACCATTAGAATCCACCCTCTGCACTAATGGAGCAAAATTAGGTGGGGATCCAAGCTGTAAGGAAAAAAACCACCACTCAGTAAGCGGTTTCAAAAAGGTCCCAAAGTCACCCTTAAATCATACAAACCAGTGAGGTGTCTGCAGTGAATCCTGACAACACTTTGATGTCCACCAGAACCATGTTAGTAGTTGGCTTTCGACCATTGTATCTGCGGGGGAGGTAAATAAGTAAATAAATATTCCAATTAGCATTTCAGATCTGATGATTGGAAAACCCAGCTAACTTAAATTCAAGCAAACCGCAAAAGCAAATTAGTATGTAATATCTAGATAGGTGGAGGCATGTGTGGTGGTTGGCTTGACTAGACAACTAGCCAAACATTAACACAAAAACCTTGGCACTTCAGTAGTGTGCACATGAGAGAGAGAGAGAGAGAGAGAGAGAGAGAGAGAGAGAGAGAGAGAGAGAGAGAGAGAGAGAGAGAGAGAGAGAGAGAGAGAGAGAGAGAGAGAGAGAGAGAGAGAGAGAGAGAGAGAGAGAGAGAGAGAGAGAGAGAGAGAGAGAGAGAGAGAGAGAGAGAGAGAGAGAGAGAGAGAGAGAGAGAGAGAGAGAGAGAGAGAGAGAGAGAGAGAGAGAGAGAGAGAGAGAGAGAGAGAGAGAGAGAGAGAGAGAGAGAGAGAGAGAGAGAGAGAGAGAGAGAGAGAGAGAGAGAGAGAGAGAGAGAGAGAGAGAGAGAGAGAGAGAGAGAGAGAGAAAAAAACTAAAAACTGATCTTACAAACTGATTTGCATGACACTTAAAGTTGAGTTCTCTTTACAAAGAACTGCACAGCCTTAAAACATAATTTATAAAAAAAAAAAAAAAAAAAAAAAAAAAAAAAAAATCAATATTTACTTGACTGTGAAGGTCAACATCAGATTGACTGGTGCAGCCTGGCAGTCCCCGGTCACCTTTGCAACAACACTCAAGGTTCTGGCAACTGTAACCGGAGTTGGGACGTTGTAGAAACAGGCAACCTGCAAGGTCAAAACAAGGCAATGAGTTATCAGGAGAAACACAAACACACACATTGGATGAACATACAGACCTGCACAGAAGCACAGGCAGACCCCCTTGCTAAAACACTATATGTGCCAGGGAAGTTGTTCAGGGAATTTCTCTGGTACAGCAGGCGGTTGTTGGGAGTCACAGCAAAGTTGAAAATGTCTCCTGCTGGCACTGAGGACTGAACTGTAACTGTGCTGGAGCCTCCAGGGGTGAACGCTTGAGCAGCATACAGAGCCAAGGCCTGAAGAGCCACCACGGTGTCCTAGGAGTTAAAAAATAAAATAGCAAACTTCTGATGTATTCCAAGTGATTCCAAAACTCAGAACTCTAGTAACCAGTGAACAAAACCACTGGCAGTACGATTACCATTTCTTAAAAAGAAAGATCAAATCGTTTTCAGTACATGATACATGGCAACTTCCAATTATGCACTTTTGTTAGTGACTGAATTATGCCAGCTTTCTAGCGGAACTCACCTGAGTGGAGGAGAAACCACCATAGGGATTTTGCTGGGCCACAATCCAGTTGACAATGCGGTTAGCATAGCCCAGATTAGCAGTGGTCACAGGCTGTACAGTGAGAACCGCTAGCAGCACATATGCACTGATCTCCACTGCCAGAGTATCCCCAGATGTAGTCTGAGACCAGTGGAGAGTATTACCTAAACACAAGAGGGTGTTCTTGGTTTTTGTTTGTAAAGCCACTCAAGTTCAGCAAATTGATGTCTAATATTTACCTTCAGAAATGGCAGTGTTTCTCAAGGAATTTAAAAGCTGCGCTCGAGTGCTGGTCTCTCCAGCCAGACTGAAGGTGTAGGCCAGCAGAGCAGTGACATAGGTGTTCCCCAGATTCCCAACAAGAGGCCTCAAAAACGACAGAGCCTTCGTAATGACAGGATCCTGGAAGAAAATGATCCCAGTTCATGTACAGCACTACACAACTACCGATCACTCACACACACCACATCTTGGATAACCAATTTTTTACCGTGACAGGGACGCCTATTTCAAGCAATGACGCAACGATGTAGCCAGTCATGGTCACATTATCACCAACTCCACCCTACAACACAACAGCATCAAAAACACCATCAGGATCAGTCTCAGCTTTATAATAGCAGGTTTGAAGTAATGTGACATACCTTCATGTCATTGTGGTACAGAGTGCCCTGCTGCACGAAACAGCCATCTGAACCCTGCGTGCCAATCAACCAGTCCTTTGCACTCTTAAGAACATTGGGATCAATGTAGGTAAAGCTCCTTGCTAGACCAAAAGTCCTCATGACAAAGGCGGTCAACCTGGATACAGAGCAAGTTCAGTTATACAACACCTAAATCACCAAGACTTGAACTGCAGGACACGCACCATGTATTGGATGCATCATAACCAAAAGTGCTGAATGAACCATCACTGTGCCTGTAGTTCAGCTCTCCTTGATATCCTGTTCCAGACAAACAAAATTAAAGCACAAGTGAAGAAAAACAGAAAACCTCTAAAGCCCACCAAGCAGTATGACTGAGAAAGCCTAAACCAGCAGTGCCCAAGTTTAGTCCTGGAGGGCCGGTGTCCTGCAGTGTAGATACAATCCCAGTTATCATTAGCAATAATTTAGTTTCAGTTGGATCTAAACTCCACAAGTCACCAGTCCTCCAGTACAGAGTTTGGCCTCCCCTGGTCTAAATCCTGAGACTTTAATCATACCAGTCAGAAGATAACTCGTGGCAGTGTCTTGGATGGCTGGGGTGAGCTGTGCAGTTACTGTCAGATACCGTAGGATGTAAACATTGGGAGCGAGAATGATCATGTTCTGTTCTCCACAGCCAGAAGGCATCTGTAGCAAATTGGCCAGGTTGTTCAGAGCACGACCCATGATGTCCCCTGAGGAGAAAAATAAACCCACACCTCAATTAGGTCTTTCCTCATTTCAGATTAAGTACTTGTATAAACATGCAAGCGTGCAGAACGTTCATGGTCCAGGTATAGTCGGTTTGTTGGTCTCACAAAAAAAAAAAAAAAAAAAAAAAAAAAAAAAGGTGGAAGTCTGTGAATTACACTTCAATCTCATGGTTCTAAGTATTTTTTGATTAGCTGTTCTCCCATGAGCACTAATTATTGCAACCACCTAATTGACCTATGGGTGCATAGGTTACTCAGGTAAACTGATTGTGCCAGATATAAAAGTAATTAAAAATAAATAAACTTTACGGAGTTCCAGATCTTTTTTTTGACAGACAAACAGGGCAGGCTTGTAGTGATCGCTACAAGCATGTCGAGCAGCCCTATGGTGTTAAGCGGTTTAAGGAAACCCTTTACCAATGACTGATACAGAGCAGCTGGCTGATCCCTGGATGACATTTGTAGGAAGTGTGATCTTCACGCTCTCTGAAAGCACGCTTCCTGTAAACCAAACAAAAATCAGCAGACAGCTCTAGGATCAAGCAATGTAGAATAAATTCTGAGCTAAACAAACCCTTTGGACAGAGTAACCAACTCCGTGTGAAGGTTCTTTCCACTCCTTCAGCCTAGAGGAACAAAAAGGAATGTTTAAATTCATAAGACCAACACATGGGCTCTGTTTTCAAACTTCAGAATAGTTACAAACCAGAACCCGCAGACTTCGAGTGACTACGTCAATGCGTCCTCTTGATGGTACGGTCACATCCTGATCGCCGCACAATTCCTGGGATGGACTGGCCTCAGCACTAATGGTCACGTTTACGGTTCCTACAAATTTCAGCAATCAATTGAAGACCCTCACATGCTCATTTATATATGCACACACTAATGAATAAACAAACCAATAACAGAAGCAGTTAAAGCCCATTTGATGGTTTTTCTCCAATTGGTAGAGAGAGTAGATGAAGACAGATCATTGATGGGTGTTAGAGTGTAGTTGGAGGACGGTGTTGGAGTCACTTGAATCTGATAAAGAATAACAGCATTAGTGGACAGAGGAGACATGCATATGTGGATCCATTAGGGGAACCCAGACCTTGATGCATTGCAACAGATAGTTGAAGACTGTGGCCACTAGCTCAAAAGCCTCCCCACGGATAATGGAGTAAGGCAGGGTGAGCTCTAGGAAGAAGGGCTGGAAGGAAGTCAGCAGAACTGGTGGAGCCAGACCAAAACCATTGGAGGAGAGACAGAAGGCCTCAGTGTCCCATGTGGTGATCGTATCAGGTACCGTAAGGGGAACTGATGTGGACCCGGAGTCCCTGTGTGGAAAATATTTTAGACCTTTCGAAGTAACAAATGGGGGGAGGTTTTTTTTTTTTTTTTAATTTAAACTAGCATGTTCACTAACCCCACAAGAGAGAGTTGCCAGATCCAGGTTTCTGGAAAGTAGGTCCTGATGGTCATATCAACGGAGGAACCTCCAGTTCCTGCCATTGCTAAAGAAACTGGAGCCTTTTCAGCCATAGCAAAAACCGCATCCCGAACTGGAAACATGAAGAAACTGCTCTTAAACTTCAGTAAGGGGGGGGGGGGGGATAAAAAAAAAAAAAAAATAATAATAATAATAATAATAATTTCTAGTAAAAGGAAAACAAAACCCTTGCAACACACACAAAATAAGTCACTGCGTCAGAGGTTGTAGTTGGTAATAAGGCAAGCAAACAGACTTGCCTCCCCAGAAGTTGCGATAGTAAAGCAGGTCTTTGAACTTCAGGCACTCAGGCTCTCGAACTGGCAGATTTGTTGCCATCTTCATCCCCACACTCTGTTTCATGGGTTAAATATAAATATATAATCTCGGGGTGGGGGGGGGGGGGGGGTTGAGACAAAACCTGAAAGGTTTACCTTGAAGGTGTTATAAGCTTGATCTGTTGGAACAGCTCGACGGGGTCGAACATTTAGGCAGTTTTGTTGATCTTCAGCACCGTATGGATAATCAGATAGAGATTGCAGTGGGAGCATGTTAAACACCTAAAGGGAGGGAAAACAACGTCTAAAAGGATCCTTTAAACAACCAAAAAGTTTGGAGGATCTACTCAGAAAACAGTTTTTGTATTGAGCAAAATAAGTGATGGAAACTTGGTGGTACTGCAGATCCCTTGATTAACGGTTAGGGTAATAAACTGTTAAACCAATTCTTGGATTTTCAAAAACGATTCCTCTCCAGAATAAACATTTGCTTTGGCCGGATGGTTCATGTAAATGCTCGCTTTGAATCCTCTTAAAATTAGTTCAACTATGAGTTTAAGTAAAAAGTGTAAGGATTTGCACAGTACAGCCATTCTTAAATCATATAGCACTATTAATATTCATATTGATAAACGTTCATCAGTTCTATATAGCATTGATTTCTGGATTAACACTTTTGATCTGACTCAGCATGTTCAAGGACCCACACACAATTGATCTACTTATAACTAAGGGTTTACACATTTCATCGACTGTTGTTAAGGATGTTGCACTGATCATTTCTGTATCTTTGATATTGATCACTCCAGCTATTAAAGACAGATCCGTCTCTGTCAAAGAGATGCATAAATGAGAACACTAGTGAACAGTTTATGAAGGCCATATCACTTGCACCAAGTATATCTGCAGATTCTGTTGATTCTCTCCTTGACTGGTTTAATTCTAAAATTCAGAATGTCATAAATGACATTGCCAGTTCTCTTCCTAACTTTAACAGGAACAAAGAGATAGTCCCTTGGAGAAACTCAAGCAGTCCAAATGATGAAAAGACAATGCAGAAAAGCTGAGCGAATATGGAGAAAGACAAAAGCATGAAGACTGTCTTTATAGATATTATAATGGATAGCTAGTTAATGTGAACTAAAAACTGCTATACAGACTTTCAAACCTTAAACAACGTAAATAATGCTCGTACACTTTGCAACAGTAGAGACTCAACCTTGAAGGTAGAGGTTACCATGTCAGTATAGGTGACCATAGGTCAAGGTGGAAACCCATGACATGTGGAGTCCCACAAGGCTCGATTCTGGCACCTCTCCTGTTCAACCTTTACATGCTCCCCCTGAGCCAAATAATGAGAAAAACCAAATCTCCTACCACAGCTATGCTGATGAAACTCAGATCTACCTAGCCTTACTGCCTAATGACTACAGCCCCATTGACACCCTCTGCCAATGTATTGATGACATTAACAATTGGATGTGCCAAAATTCTCTTCAGTTAAAAGAAAACTGAAGACATTGCATTTGGGAAAAGAGACGAGGTTCAAGGTGAATGCGTACCTTGGCTTTAAGGGTCAAACAAAAAATGTCAAGCATCTTGGTGTGACTCTGGAGTCAGATCTGAGTTCCAACAGTCATGTCAAAGCAGTCAGTAAATCAGCATACTATCATCTCAAATATTGCTAAAATCAGATGCTTTGTTTCCATTGAAGACTTAGGAAAACTGGTTCAGCAGGGTGGATTACTGTAATAGTCTCCTCACTGGCCTTCCCAAAAAGACAGTTGCAGCTTATCCAGAATGCTGCGGCCAGGATTCTGACCAGAAGCAGGAAATCAGAGCACATCACACTTGTCCTCAGCTCTCTACACTGGCTCCCAGTTACTTTCAGAATAGATTTTAAAGTATTATTACTGGTCTATAAATCACTAAATGGCCTAGGACCTAAATATATTACAGATATGCTCACTGAATACAAACCAGACAGATCACTCAGATCTTTAGGATCATATAAACTAGAAATTCCAAGAGTTCAAAGCAGGGTGAATCATCTTTCAGCCACTATGCCCCCCGCTGCTGGAATCAGCTTCCAGAAATGATTAGAGGTGCTCCAACATTAGTCTTGATTTGAACATGGCTAAAGGCACAGCTAAACAAATGTGTTTTCACTGTATGAGCACTGTGCTACGTCCGACAGAGTGCACTATTATGTTTTTAGTTCTCTTTTATAACCTATTTTAACACATTTTAAAATTAGTTTATCTGGTTAATCATTTGTCTGCATTTATGTCCTAAGCTTGTCTTGATTCCCGTTTATGTAAAGCACTTTGAATTGCCACAGTGTATGAAATGTGCTATTTAAATAAACTTGCCCTGCCTATTGGTTGACTGAAGCAAATCTTAGTTTATTAAGAAGGGGGGGAAAATAAACAAATTAGTTACCGCCTCTGCGCTCAGACGTCCTCCTGACTGCATGATCAAAACACTCTGATCTATAGCACTGAGGCCACACAGAGATCCGGCTTGAGCGGAGACAGTCAAAATACTTCCCTCACCAGGAACCGCTGTAGCAGGAGAGAACTGCAGAGAAACCTGCAAACAGACAAGCTCAATGAAAGACATGTCTTGTGGGGAGTGTGACTACTAGATTTACAGATACCTGGTTTGAGAAGCATTTCTCAGTGTCAAACGATGCACTACCAGTCACTACAGTCTGACTGGGCAGAACACTGTACACCAGAATCTGAACCATCGGAGCCATCCTGGCAAGAATTGAGAGATCAAACGTCACCGTGCCCTTCGTGAGGGTATTAGAAGCCCGAGCTTGAACAGTTTTAAACCCATGAAGAAAGATCACTCCTCTGGACATGACCTGACAACAGACAGCTGGATTAGTACAAAACAAATATGGTCAAACAACAGGAAACCGTTAATTTACCATATAGATGATGTCAGCACTGTAGTCGCCAGTCTCTCCAACAAATAAATACTTGACAGTCACTGAATAAGTGGTGCCACACTTCAGCGGCTGCTCAAGCTTCACTATAGACAGATCACTAAAGGTTGGGGTGTCAGGATCAGTTTGGGAGAGCTGAACCACCTGTGAATCCGTAGTGAAGTATGGCGAATTGGAACTGAAATAAGACTGTGGAGTTGCACTTGCCTGAGGAAATATGATAAAATTACATAAGCATTGCTTTCAAGAGCAAGTAGCATTGGTTCAAAATTAGTGAGAAGTCATACCACAAGATTCAGATCAGCTTTAGGAAAACTAGTCGTGTCAAGGGAGAACTTGGCAAATCCGTTATTGTTCGTGGTCAAATTGAACAGCAGTTTGTTGGGCCATATGCTGCTGTCCAGGAGATACACAGCCTTGCTATAGATTGGGTTCCCATTGAAATCAGAGACTGAGATCTGTTCGGGGAAACAAACATTAAGGGAAACCCAACAAATGGACTCCTGCAACAAGTGATGAATCTGAACTTGCCTTGCCATTCACCGTTGACCCATAATTGTAGAACTTTGGGAGATCCACAAATGTGACCTTGCCAACTTCAAATGTAATCGACACCGTTGTGGATTTTGACATGACAACACCTGGAAGGACAAACAAATGAAGCCACAGAATAACAGCACTCAAATCTGCCAGTAGTTTACCTGTTCCCTCCTCAGTGAGGTTGACATTAACAACGAAGGAATTTTGCAGGTTACTCTCAAAACTAGTTCCAAAAAACGATGATGTACTGAGTGTTAGAGAGGCACAGCCAGTGTTGTTCGTCTGGTAATAAAGATTACAGAGCCGATTAGACAGACAAAATAAACTGGGCTTCATCTTTTCCCTAATACTAGTTTACATGGTGAATTTCAGATGGCTTGGAAATGTTTTTCCAAGGCAGACTGCTGCAAACAGATATTTTAGGGTAGTTGTGGTTTATTCTTTGTGCCTAGGGAATCTAGTCACAGATTTAGAAAGTAGTTGACACTAAAAAGGGTTTTGTGAAATTCAATCAAAATGCTAAAAATGTTTGAGTCATGGCAATTTAAAAAAAAAAAAAAAAAAAAAAAAAAAAAAAAAAAAAAAAAAAAAAAAACACAACGTTACACAAACTAATAAAATTCAGATGTTTGTAAATGCAAGCCCTGTACAAAAGGTTTTACCTTAGTGGATTTATTCAGACAAATGCTGGTCACTTTAGGATCCTGAACATAGGTGAGAGGCTGACGGCACACTTGCACTAGCACTTGACCAGGTACAGGCTGCCCAAATGTGTACCTGAGAAACATTAAAGATCAAGAACAGACCATCCACAAGACAAACCTATAGCAAGAAAATGAAAAAGCTTCACTCACTTTCCACAAGCCTCAACTTTCAGTCCCACATCTGCAACACTATACGTCTGTGGTGCGTTCACGGTCACATCAAACTTGGGTAACACTAAACAAGAAAGAGCTGTAAGACCCCAGAAAGGCTGTTAAACACTTAGCAATGATATTAATAGGCGTACCGTATTGTTTCACATCAAAACTCTGGGAGATGATTCGGTCACCAATATAAGCCCTCAGTGTGTACGTCCCAACCTGAGCTTCTGGGATCAAAACATGAGAAAGCTCCAAAATCCAGTTCACAGAGGAAACATTTGTCCACTGATTTATCCGGATATTACGAAAGTCCTAGACAAAAAAAAAAAAAAAGTTAAGCTCAGTCAAAAAGTACAAGGAAACATCCAGAAGCAATGTTGTCAAGAGTAGCAGCAAACAAGTTCCTACCTCCAACACCACCAGATTGTACTGCAAGACAGAGCTAGAATTAGACATTCAGTCACAGATTTTAAAAGGTTGAGAAAAGCAACTACACACAGCCTTACCATTTGGTCAAGAGGCACAAGTTTATCACTCATGGTGACGACTCTGAAATTCACTGCAGAAGTGAGAATAAAAGCACTTTTACACTGGGCAGTTAATCATGATCGGATTCACATGTTAAGACAATTTAAAATCATGTATCCCCCTAATTTTATAGTTTGGAGAAGATGCAATTAAACTTGATATTGGGGATAAATTTGTTATTTAACAGTACACTTGGATGTGGTAAATGTCAAACTGTACAGGATCAACTACTTTATTTACAAATTCAAAGTTTGTAATGTTTAAGTGAACTGCTTGAAGAAACAAAATTGAGGATCAATTCTTTACAAACCTGCTTAAACTCATTAAAGACGAGGGGGGGGGGATTCCTACTATGGGGTCAACGGAAACCAAACTAAACACTACAAATCTCTTGTTTGACAGAAGGGAACTCTTTTTAGAAACACTTGAGAGAAAGACAGGATTTGCCTTAAGGTACTTTACAATATTTGAGTTTCTTATTGGGAGTTCTGCTCTAATACTAGTCAGTCACCTGTCTGTCCTGGATTGTAGAGCGGTTTGTCTGTCTGGATGAAGGTCAGAGGCAGGTAAGACCTGAACATCACTTTACGCTCTTCAGTCATTTTAAAGGACTGTCCTTGAACGACCACCCTCACAGTCTGCACCAAATCTCCATTTACAAGAGGAGCCTGCAGAGAAACATCGTAAAGTAGATTTTTCACCTAGAAATCACCAGTTCCTCAAGTTCAGATCTGACAACTTCTTGCTGAACAAACCAAAATATTCTAAAGAATGTTCAGAGAAAGCAGCCATTGACAGCCACAGTATGAATAAAATACAATAGAAGTCAGTGGCTATTTTTGTCCTGCATATTCATCTGAGTTCAAAAGGACAACCCAGTTTAAAATGTGGACTTGTGTTAAAGGGAGATACTCCACCCCTAAAAAAATTGGACCTTTCTTCTGGTTTGGTGCATGTAAAAGATCAAAGACCTGGAAATTAAAACATCTGTGAAGCTTCCTCTGGGTTGTCTGACGCGCAAGTTGAGTTTCTGTGTTTTTGTCATCTATCAGAGTAATGGTTATTGTGAGACTGCCTTGAGGCTTCAGAAGACTAGCGCACAGTTTAGCACCAGAGCCGGACTCAATCAATGAAGGAAACGTCACCAAGAAGAGCCTGCAGGAAAAGAGACGGTTTGGGTTTGTCAAGAGCTGCTCGACTGATGACATGTCACTCTAGTTTATATTCAGAAGCAATAAAGATCAGCCCTAAACATGCATTTTTAAATTTATCAAGTCTAGAAACAGTTACATTAAAAGCTCGACTACTTTATAAAATTCCACTTTAACATTAAAGACAAGTATAAAGTGTACTAAAGAGTTGAAGATTCCCCAAACATTAAATTTGACATTCTTAACTGTGGGAGAAAGTGGGACTGATTAAGAAGCTAGAGATCAGTTAATTAAACTTACGGCCCTGAGATCTGTTCATCAGCAGTGACCACCGGTTCTCTTGGTTTTGGGGCATCCAAAGCAAACATGGCACCATCAACAAAACAGAAGAAAAGGACTAGATTGATCCACTTCCAAACACTGATCTCCATCATCGCCATGATGAGCAATCATCCAAGGTTCTCTCCTTCAGAAACCCTTCAAAGTGACTACTGTAATCCTCAAATGATGAACCCAACAGAGCTCCGACAATGCTGGAGGACACTCAACACTGAGCATTTATAGAGTCCACTAACGAGACACACCTGATTCAGCACCTCACACTGACAGATCTCAATTTCTCATTTTGTACAAGAAACAGTTTTGAATAACGACACAAATAAGATCAAGTCGTCTCTAAAAGTTAATGTTTTAGTTGGGCCTGCAGCTGCGCACTAACAACACGCCGATCAACATCCGGGTCTCATCACTCTCACTCAGTTATCTGTGGAAATGTTCCCCAAAATCAAAAATGGCAGCAATTAGCTTGATAAGTTTGATAAATGTCATCTAAAACATGTGTTTTGGAAAGAAAACGTTAGCTAACTAGTGCCATTTCCCTTAACATAGCTGAAAACGAGGTCTGATATCCTTTATTATTTTCACTATTCATTCAGAACAAACCTTTGGGTCACTCGGAGAGCAGTGAAAAGATGTGTGTCACTTTCGCTTTGGTGATAAGATCTATTGCCAGATACTCAACAATGTGTAATGTCACCAAGCACATACATTACACAATGCACCATCGCAAGTTTCTTCTCACCGCAGCCACGCTTTCACTTTAAAATGGCGGCTGCATGTAATTAGACTATGGTAATGCGTCTTGTGTTAGTAGCACTGCTGTGCATTTACCACTAGAGAGCGCTGTGATTTCACTGCTAGTCAAAGGGTGTAACTTTGGTGTGAAAAGCGAGTAGGGAACACATAATGGGGATAAATGTTTAAGATTAGCAATGTTGACAGTAATATGTAAAAGACAATAGATCAAGGCCAATAAATATGTCAGGAAAAACACATGTAGGCATTGATAGACAAGTACACACTCAAAAACGTGGACAGTTTAACTGTTGGTGGAAACTATTGTTGGCAATTTGTTTAAATAAGGATGTGGTTAAAGAGCAATGGATCTTACATCTTGATATGCAGCGAGGGGTATGGAAAGTTTGTTAGGTAGGGCTGCATGATGTATTGGTTCAGCTTTGATATTGGAATGTGCACATCAAGTCATATTGCAAAGATATCAATGTTCAGTCTGAATTACGGTTGACCAGGAACTATCAAATTTTTTTTAATCACTGTATTTATTGGATTTATGCAAAATGCATGGCTTACAATCTTTTATTTATTGTCCAAATATTTGCATTTTAAAGTAAAACCAAGATTTCACATATCCCACTAGCAAATACTTATTTTAAAATGTACAAAAAAAAAAAAAAAAAAAAGCTTTAATGAAAAAAATTGTTGCTTTAAGTGTTTTGGTTTTTGGACTAGAAACAAAGCATATTTTTGCATTCATTTAATTCATTTAGACCCTCCAGAAGACTTTCAAAGAGAGCCATTCAAACCATCTTCATCTCACGATATTTTGTTTTTGCAAGTAATCGCTACATCAGATATTACAAATATCTTCGAGTGTTGAGCATTCATTAGTCTGTGGGGAGAAAAAAAAAAATGTGTCAGCTGGTGCAGGACCAGATCCTGCAGAACAGTCTGCCTGAGGGTAGCAGAGAAAGGTCCATGGCCCAAGTGGCTGATGACTCTCGACTTTACTCAAGCACTATTTAAAAAATGTAAATGTCCTGGGAGGCAAGCTCAAACTACCTACAGTACCAAGTCATATTGTGTTTCCTCATCCATGTTGACAAACTTGACACTGCCTTTTGTTGAAATAGTTGAAACTGTAATGATCTGCTCAGAACTTGCAGGTGAGCTTTTGTCACATTCACATGAATGGAAGTCTATAGGGTTAAAAAAGTAAAGTGTGACCGCAGCTTTAAGAGGTAGCAAGCAGAGCAAGTTACTACTGATCAAGTTAAAAAAAAATTTAAAAAAATAACCAAGCTCAAGCTTCTCCCTTTGTTCCAGTTTTACATCCAAGATAATACCATAATGCCTTTTTGGAAATGGGCTTTCTGCCAGTTTTACAAGGGTAAATATAAGCCTATCTAGTACTAGAGACTATTTTCAACAGTTATGCACAACGTGATGCCCCAAAATGAGACCATATAGACTTCAGAATGAACGTTTTATTTTCACTCCACTTCATTTTTAGAGTGGCTAATGGATTAAAATAGAAATTGAGCATGTGCTGATAGTCTTGCATTCACCTTACCCATTACCCAGATGATAAACAGATCCGTTCCATTGATAAACAACTTTAAAATCAAGCTAGATTAGCGTAAACCTCTGGATCTTGACAAACGCAACATGACAGCAGATTCATTTAAAATCTTTTATTTCTTAAACCCACACACGCATGATCATGAACAGGGGGATTTGTACGTGGTCTCAAATTTATCATCTGAAAGAGAAAGACAAGAGCATGATCACCCTCTACAGGAAATTCAGATCAAACAAGTCAAATGGTAAGACATACTTCTCTGGTAATAGTCATAGATATTGATGACCGCTGGCTTGAGATTCTGCACTGCAACAGTCTGTGTCAGCTGTATACTGAAGGTCACTGGAACACCTTTGGGAACCTGCAGACAGAAGCAAGGAGTACTGGGTTACTCTTCAGAAAATTATAGACTGCATCTGAAGGGTTTAACTTCCTTCGGAAGGGCGGAAATAAAGTTGCCAAGACAAGGAACCTATAAATGCTTTGGGTTTCAAACAAGCTACACAAATGTCATTTCACCAACTGAAAGCTCTTCTTGCATTTACGATGGGTTACATAGAAACAACAGCCTCACCTCTTGTAGATAGACAAGGACATGGTCACCATTAGAATCAACCCTCTGCACTAATGGAGCAAAATTAGGTGGGGATCCAAGCTGAGGGGAGGGGGAGAGAAAAAAAAAATATATCACTAAGCAAGCAGTTTCAAAAGGTCCCAAAGTCACCCTTAAATTATACTAACCAGTGAGGTGTCTGCAGTGAATCCTGACAAAACCTTGATGTCCACCAGAACCATGTTAGTAGCTGGCTTTCGACCATTGTATCTGGGGTGGGGAGAGAAGAAAAAATGCAAATTAGCATTTCAGATCTGATGATTTGAACACCCAACAAAAGTTAAATTTACCAAGCAAAACCGCAAAAGGACAGAAAATTAGGCACGTGTGGTGGTTGACTCTACTAGCTAACCAAACATTAATACGGAAATTTAGGCACTTAAGCAACAGTCAACTTAATATTTTTTTTTTTTTTTAATTCACAAGCAATATTTACTTGACTGTGAAGGTCAACATCAGATTGACTGGTGCAGCCTGGCAGTCCCCGGTCACCTTTGCAACAACACTCAAGGTTCTGGCAACTGTAACCGGAGTTGGGATGTTGTAGAAACAGGCAACCTGCAAGATCAAAACAAGGCAATGAGTTGTCAGGAGAAACAAACTCACATTAGGTGAACATACAGACCTGCACAGAAGCACAGGCAGATCCCCTTGCTACAACACTATATGTGCCAGGGAAGTCGTTCAGTGAATTTCTCTGGTACAGCAGGCGGTTGTTGGGAGTCACAGCAAAGTTGAAAACGTCTCCTGCTGGCACTGAGGACTGAACTGTAACTGTGCTGGAGCCTCCAGGGGTGAACGCTTGAGCAGCATACAGAGCCAAGGCCTGAAGAGCCACCACAGTGTCCTAGGAGTAAAGAAAAAAAAATAATAATTTGCCAAACTCAAAGTATTCCAAGCAGTTCCAAAACACTAGAATCCAAACAGTGAACGCAAAAGGCAGTATAGAAGTAGAACCTTTACTTGATAATTATCTTTCCAGTACACATGGTACCTTCTGATTAGGCACTTATGTTAATGTTAGCAACACATCATAACTGAACTCACTTGAGTGGAGGAGAAACCACCATAGGGATTCTGCTGGGCCACAATCCAGCTGACAATGCGGTTAGCATAGCCCAGATTAGCAGTGGTCACAGGCTGTACAGTGAGAACCGCTAACAGCACATATGCACTGATCTCCACTGCCAGAGTATCCCCAGATGTAGTCTGAGACCAGTGCAGAGTAGTACCTAAACACAAGGGGGTGTTCTTGGTTTGTTTATAAAAGCCACTCAAGTTCAGCAAATAGATGTCTAATATTCACCTTCAGAAATGGCAGTGTTTCTCAAGGAATTTAAAAGCTGCGCTCGAGTGCTGGTCTCTCCAGCCAGACTGAAGGTGTAGGCCAGCAGAGCAGTGACATAGGCGTTTCCCAGATTCCCAACAAGAGGCCTCAAAAACGACAGAGCCTTCATAATGACAGGATCCTGGAACAAAGAGCCACAAGTACTACAAAACTACTGATGATATATACGTATCCAAAGACACACTTAAGTTTGTGGATAATTTTTACCGTGGCAGGGACGCCTATTTCAAGCAGTGATGCAACAATGTAGCCTGTCATGGTCACGTTATCACCAACTCCACCCTACAAAACAGCAAACACCATCAGGATCTCAGCTTTATCAAAGTCTCAGCTTTATAATAGCAGGTTTGAAGAATGTGACATACCTTCATGTCATTGTGGTACAGAGTGCCCTGCTGCACGAAACAGCCATCTGAACCCTGCGTGCCAATCAACCAGTCCTTTGCACCCTTAAGAACATTGGGATCAATGTAGGTGAAGCTCCTTGCTAGACCAAAAGTCCTCATGACAAAGGCAGTCAACCTGAATACAGAGCAAGTTCAGTTATACAACATCTAAAAATCACCAAGACTTGACCTGCAGGACACGCACCATGTATTGGATGCATCATAACCAAAAGTGCTGAATGAACCATCACTGTGCCTGTAGTTCAGCTCTCCTTGATATCCTGTTCCAGACAAACAAAATGAATGCACAAGTGAAGAAAAACAGAAAACCTCTAAAGCCCACCAAGCAGTATGTCTGAGAAAGCCTAAACCAGCAATGACAAAGTTTAGTCCTGGAGGGCCGGTGTCCTGCAGAGTGTAGCTCAAACTCATTCAACTCAACTGCTTGAACAAGCTCTTGTTCATAAAATAAGTCTTGGCGTTTCAGTTGGATCTAAACTCAACAAGTCACCAGTCCTCCAGTACAGAGTTTGGCCTCCCCTGGTCTAAATCCTGAGACTTTAATCATACCAGTCAGAAGATAACTCGTTGCAGTGTCTTGGATGGCTGGGGTGAGCTGTGCAGTTACTGTCAGATACCGTAGGATGTAAACATTGGGAGCGAGAATGATCATGTTCTGTTCTCCACAGCCAGAAGGCATCTGTAGCAAATTGGCCAGGTTGTTCAGTGCACGACCCATGATGTCCCCTATGAGGGGAAGGGAAAAAAAAAAAAAAAAAAAAAAAAAAAAGTCATTTACCCCATTTCATGATCAAATTACTCAAACATACAAGCGGTCACTACACCTGAACAATTTAAGCATACAGCATGTGAAGCACAGTGCATTCCACTTAGTTCAATCTCATGGTTTAAAGTGTTTTTGGATAAGCATTCTAAGTTTAACAACCTAATTGACCTTTTGGTGCATAGGTCACTTAGAAACCTAATTTATCAGATTGAATTCAACAAACTTGGCAGACTAGTGATTGCTACAAGCTTGCTGTGCAGCCCTATGGTGTTGTCTTCAAGGAATCACTTTACCAATGACTGATACAGAGCAGCTGGCTGATCCCTGGATGACATTTGTAGGAAGTGTGATCTTCACGCTCTCTGAAAGCACGCTTCCTGTAAACCAAACAACAAAATCAGCAGACAGCTCTAGGAGCAAGCAATTTAGAATAAAATTCTTAAGTTGAACAAACCCTTTGGACAGAGTAACCAACTCCGTGTGAAGGTCCTTTCCACTCCTTCAGCCTAGAGGAAGGAATCAGTTTAAATAAAATAAATAAAAACTAATGTCAAACCTTAGAACAGTTACTAACCAGAACCCGCAGACTTCGAGTGACTATGTCAATGCGTCCTCTTGATAGTACTGTCACATCCTGATCGCCGCACAATTCCTGGGATGGACTGGCCTCAGCACTAATGGTCACGTTTACGGTTCCTACAAATTTCAGCAATCAATTGAAGACCCTCACATGCTCATTTATATATGCACACACACTAATGAATAAACAAACCAATAACAGAAGCAGTTAAAGCCCATTTGATGGTTTTTCTCCAATTGGTAGAGAGAGTAGATGAAGACTGATCATTGATGGGTGTTAGAGTGTAGTTGGAGGACGGTGTTGGAGTCACTTGAATCTGATAAAGAATAGCAGCATTAGTGGACATTGAGTGGAGACATGCATATGTGGATCCATTAACAAGTGAACCCAGACCTTGAGGCATTGCAACAGATAGTTGAAGACTGTGGCCACTAGCTCAAAAGCCTCCCCACGGATAATGGAGTAAGGCAGGGTGAGCTCTAGGAAGAAGGGCTGGAAGGAAGTCAGAGCTGGTGGAGCCAGACCAAAACCATTGGAGGAGAGACAAAAGGCCTCAGTGTCCCATGTGGTGATCGTATCAGGAACTGTGAGAGGAACTGATGTGGACCCAGAGTCTCTGTGGAAAAATAAATAATTAGTAAATACACTAAATCCCCTTTTTTTTTTTAAATAAAAACAAAGAGGTTCACTAACCCCACAAGAGCGAGTTGCCAGATCCAGGTTTCTGGAAAGTAGGTCCTGATGGTCACATCAACAGAGGAACCTCTAGTTCCTCCAATTTCTGCTGTTGCTAAAGGAGCTGGAGCCATTTCAGCCATAGCAAAACCAGTACCTCGAAAAGGAAATACTAAGAGAAAAAAGCTCATAAAACTAAGTACAAGAAAATTGCAGCAAACCATTGAAGAAAAAAAATAAATAAATAATAATAATAATAATAATAATCTCCATTAGTGGTTGCACTTGGCAATAAAGTTACTTTAAGCAAACAAATACCCCCATGGAAGTTGCGATAGTAAAGCAGGTCTTTGAACTTCAGGCACTCAGGCTCTCGAACTGGCAGATTTGTTGCAATCTTCATCCCCACACTCTGTTTCATGGGATAAATATACAATCTCAGGGTGAAAGGGTTTAGAAGACAATAAAAATAAATAAAAAATTAGTTTACCTTGAAGGCGTTATAAGCTTGATCTGTTGGAACAGCTCGACGGGGTCGAACATTTAGGCAGTCTTGT
This sequence comes from Danio rerio, assembly GCF_049306965.1. NCBI lineage: Eukaryota > Metazoa > Chordata > Actinopteri > Cypriniformes > Danionidae > Danio > Danio rerio. Next base: position 2,119,105 of record NC_133178.1, read on the forward strand.
TGATCTTCAGCACCGTATGGATAATCAGATAGAGATTGCAGTGGGAGCATGTTAAACACCTAAAGGGAGGGAAAACATGATCTAAAAGGATCCTTTAAACTACCAAAAAGTTTGGAGGATCTACCCAGAAAATGACATTTGTAGTTTTTACTAAAGTGAATAATGTGATGGTGGTACTGTAGATCACTTAATGAAGGCCAGGGTATTCAAATAGGTTGACCAATTCCTGCATCTTAGGTAACGTATCTTTGGAGTCAACTACAGCTTTGCTTTGACAAGCAGATGGTTCATGGAAATGCTCACTTTAACCCCATTTAAAATCTTTTAATTTTAAGTGTTACGTGTAGGGATTGGCACAGTACAGCCATTTCTAATGCATACCGTGCCATTGATTGATTAAAGCTAATCTTAGAATCTATTTATAGAGAAAAAAAAAAGAATCCATTTCTAAACTATAATTGATTAGTTACCGCCTCTGCGCTCAGACGTCCTCCTGACTGCATGATCAGAACACTCTGATCTATAGCACTGAGACCACACAGAGATCCGGCTTGAGCAGAGACGGTCAAAATATTTCCCTCACCAGGAACCGCTGTAGCAGGAGAGAACTGCAGAGAAACCTGCAAACAGACAAGCTCAATGAAAGACATGTCACACTCCCCACAAGACATGTCACACTCCCCACAAGACAACTAGATTTACAGATACCTGGTTTGAGAAACACTTCTCAGTGTCAAACGATGCACTACCGGTCACTACAGTCTGACTGGGCAGAACACTGTACACCAGAATCTGAACCATCGGAGCCATATTAGCAAGAACTGAGAGATCAAACGTCACCGTGCCTTTCGTGAGGGTATTAGAAGCCCGAGCTTGAACGGTTTTAAACCCATGGAGAACGATCACTCCTCTGGACATGACCTGACAACAGACAGCTGGATTAGTACCAAACAAATATGGTCAAACAACAGGAAACAGTTAATTTACCATATAGATGATGTCAGCACTGTAGTCGCCAGTCTCTCCAACAAATAAATACTTGACAGTCACTGAATAAGTGGTGCCACACTTCAGCGGCTGCTCAAGCTTCACTATAGACAGATCACTAAAGGTTGGGGTGTCAGGATCAGTTTGGGAAAGCTGAACCACCTGTGAATCTGTAGTGAAGTATGGCGAATAGTAACTGAAATAAGACTGTGGAGTTGCACTTGCCTGAGGAAATAAGATAAAATTACATAAGCATTGCTTTCAAGAGCAAGTAGCATTGGTTCAAAATTAGTGAGAAGTCATACCACAAGATTCAGATCAGCTTGAGGAAAACTAGTCGTGTCAAGGGAGAACTTGGCAAATCCATTCTGGTTCGTGGTCAAATTGAACAGCAGTTTGTTGGGCCATATGCTGCTGTCCAGGAGATACACGGCCTTGCTATAGATTGGGTTCCCATTGAAATCAGACACGGAGATCTGTTTGGGGAAACAAACATTAAGGGAAACCCAACAAATGGACTCCTGCAACAAGTGATGAATCTGAACTTGCCTTGCCATTCACCGTTGACCCATAATTATAGAACTTTGGGAGATCCACAAATGTGAACTTGCCAACTTCAAATGTAATTGACACGGTTGTGGATTTTGACATGACAACACCTGAAAAAAAAAAAAAAAAATTATATATGCACACCACACACCACACACACACACACACACACACACACACACACACACACACACACACACCTGTTCCCTCCTCAGTGAGGTTGACATTAACAACGAAGGAATTTTGCAGGTTACTCTCAGAACTGGTTCCAAAAAACGATGATGTACTGAGTGTTAGAGAGGCACAGCCAGTGTTGTTCGTCTGGTTAGAGGGGAGAGAAAAAGAAAGATTTCAGCCGATCAGGCAGAGATTTAAAATAATCTGGGCTCATCTCCAAAATGCTTCCGATCTTAAAGATCACGTGACAAATATTTCATAACCATCTTAGATTCACAAAGGAAGATTGCTGAAAACCTTTGTAAAATTAGCAAAAACTAAATGTTTAGGACTGATGCTAATTGCTTAAATTCAGAAGTTACACCTAAGACCAATTACCAAACAACGTCACAGGTCCCTGGTTGTATTTACATTTAAAAAAAAAAAAAAAAAAAAAAAAAAAAGGCTGCAATAAACATGGTGTTTTGTGGAAGGATGCCAAACTCTAAAGTGCAAAAATAGAGAACTAACTTTTACCATGCACACCACTGATTTTAATACAAACGTCTTTGGCTAAAAAAGGGAGCTGAACGAAGGGATGACCCATTTAAAAAAAAAAAAAAAAAAAAAAAAAAAAAAAAAAGCTGGACTCTGCAGTTCTCATGTTTTATCAGGTAAGTTCATGCTATGCTGAATTATAAACATTACTTTTTGATTGCGGAAACAATCTCCGCAAAAACAGCATTCAGTGTCTGCAGTTTAACCATGTAACCAAGAATGAAATGAACATGCAAGCTGAGGTAAAGTTGGTTTAAAATGCACATTCATTCAGTGAAAAATTGAGACACTCGCTATAGTTAACCACGGCACTTTGAACATTTGTTCTGAAACCTGCAAGTGACAAAGGGTCACGAAACACCAAAACACATTTGAGCTGTTGACAGTCGTATATGTGTCCCACACTGCTAAAAACACTATTAGGACACCTATATTTCACAAAAGTGTAAATTAGTTGTTTTTGCGTTATTTCAAGCAAATTCGTACTTCCGGTTTGAAACAAATTTGAAGCTGCGTCACGGTCATGACATAATAGCGTTGTATTCCAGTGTGCAGACTGGACGTCTGTGCCAGAGTGCGTCTTATTACGTCTTACAGTGTGCTGCATTAATGCATGAGTAAAGCTTGGTTCAAACCAATCAGCGCGCTCTATTGTGCAACTTCATTAATATTCATTACTGTCTGTTTAGACTACAGACGCCACGTTGTGTTGGCAAAACAAGCGTGAAGTGTTGCTTTTATAGTTTGCTGCAGTTCAGTTTTGTTTTCATTTTCTCTCTGTGAGATCTCAGAGTCACGTGTGGATTAACAGTGTACGCGACGCGCGACAACAATAACTTGCGTGTCTAAGCAGGATTATTTTCCTGAGAGCTGTTCTCATCTGCAAACGCTGAGATCCGGATTCGCTTGAAGTCTTCTCTTCATAAAGACGCAGCTCTAGTTGCTGGTGATTGTCCTGTCTCTACAGATTTGGTAAGTGAGCGACCAGCGCTGTTTATTCAGTTTGTTCGTATCACACCACAACCAAACTTTGACCTCGTGTAGGGTTTTCACTGCATTTTGTGACCAGAATAACACACGCGGCTTTCTGGCGCTACCTGCAGAGTACATCCAAGTTTCAGGGAAATGCTGAGGGCTTTTTTCTCTCATTCGCCGTGCGGTATCAAACATTGCATGAAAAATCACACGCTTAGAGCAGATCCTCGAGTCAAATATCTCGTTTATCGTGAGGGGCATGAATGAATTCCCTGAATGAAAGAGCCAAACTGCAGTTAAAGTCCACCATTTAATAATTTGGCAAATAATTCAACTACAGATGTCCATGTAGGTTAAACACCATCACTTTCTCCTGTGTGAGTATTTTGACTGAAACTCGCGCGTTCCCAAATAGACACTCCCACACCATCCCACTTTAGTTCCTCCGACACTCCCCCCTAAACGGAGCTGGACACGCCCACTTTTCTGACTTTTTCCCGAAGTAGAGGTGTGAAAACAGCCTTGTACAGTTCTGTTGTTTTTGGCTTGACAGAATCATAGTTTTTAGCACTACAAAAGTGTTGAATCTGGTAATCAGAGCATCATTTATTGCACATGACCACTCAGAACATTGTTTGCATCTAAATACTTGTAGGCCTTTAACTTCTCTCGTTAAATCACTTTGAGCTTCTTTGAGATTGTATATTTGGGGCTGGATGCTTGGTCATTTCGTCTTAGCACCCTCCCAATGGATATTGGATATCGCAAATGGACCGGTCAGACAAAACGCAGCTCACTTTAACGTTAATTTTGCTGAGTCACTGGGTGACGAGCTGTTATATAACGCTGAAAGCATTATGTAAAGAATTTATTATAATAATATGTAATTAATATATAATTTCTAAGACAACAAACTCTGTACTGCATCAGATGTCATTCGCTTACAGTAAGTGTTTGCGCTTCAGTTTTTTTTTTTATGCCACCTCCCCGTGCATGCATCCTGAAGGTTTGTAAACATGGTAATTTGTCTATAAAATCCAGGTTTATAAAAACAGGCCCTACGCTGTATAAAAGATCTTACCCTCATGGATTTATTCAGACAAATGCTGGTCACTTTAGTATCCTGAATGAAGGCAAGAGGCTGACGGCACACTTGCACTAGCACTTGACCAGGTACAGGCTGCCCAAATGTGTACCTGAGAAACATTAAAGATCAAGAACAGACCATCCACAAGACGACAAACACACAGCAAGAAAACTAAAGGCTTCACTCACTTTCCACAAGCCTCAACTTTCAGTCCCGCATCTGCAACACTATAGATCTGCAGAGTGTTTACGGTCACATCAAACTTGGGTAACACTAAACAAGAAAGAGCTGTAAGATCCCAGAAAGGCTGATGTACAATTAGGGATGATATTAATAGGCGTACCGTATTGTTTCACATCAAAATTCTGGGAGATGATTCGGTCACCAATATAAGCCCTCAGTGTGTACGTCCCAACCTGAGCTTCTGGGATCAAAACATGAGAAAGCTCCAAAATCCAGTTCACAGAGGAAACATTTGTCCACTGATTTATCCGGATATTACGAAAGTCCTAATGAAAAAAAAGGTTAAGCTCAGTCAAAAGTACAATGAAACATCCAGAAGCAGTGTTGTCAAGAGAAGCAGCAAACAAGTTCCTACCTCCAACACCACCAGATTGTACTGCAAGACAGAGCTAGAATTAGACATTCAGTCACAGATTTTAAAGTTGAGAAAAGCAACTACACACAGCCTTACCATTTGGTCAAGAGGCACAAGTTTATCACTCATGGTGACGACTCTGAAATTCACTGCAGAAGTGAGAATAACAGCACTTTTACACTGGGCAGTTAATCATGATCGGATTCACATGTTAAGACAATTTAAAATCATGTATCCCCCTAACTTTATAGTTTGGAGAAGATGCAATTAAACTTGATATTGGGGAGAATTCTGTTATTTAACAGTACACTTGGATGTGGTAAATGTCAAACTGTACAGGATCAACTACTTAAACATTACAAACCTTGAATTTGTAAATAAAGTGAACTGCTTGAAGAAACAAAATTGAGAATCTATTCTTTACAAACCTGCTTAAATTCATTAAAGACGAAGGGGGGGGGGAGATTCCTACTATGGGGTCAATGGAAACCAAACACTACAAATCTCGTTTGACAGAAGGGAACTCTTTTTAGAAACACTTGAGAGAAAGACAGGATTTGCCTTAAGGTACTTTACAATATTTGAGTTTCTTATTGGGAGTTCTGCTCTAATACTTGTCAGTCACCTGTCTGTCCTGGATTGTAGAGCGGTTTGTCTGTCTGGATGAAGGTCAGAGGCAGGTAAGACCTGAACATCACTTTACGCTCTTCAGTCATTGTAATGGACGGTCCCTGAACGACCACCCTCACCGTCTGCACTGAATCTCCATTTACTTGAGGAGCCTGTAGAGAAACACAGTAAGGCAGATAATTCACATTAAAGTCAGCTTTCCTCAATTTAAAAACAAATCCCATCGTTCTTCTGTTGAACACAAGCAAAGGTATTCTGAAGAGTGGAGTAAAGCAGACATTGGCATCCAAGATAGAAGGTCAATGACACCGCACACCACATCTTTGTGTTCAACAGAAGAAACAAGACAGGATTTTATTTTTGGGTGAACCCTTCTGCTGGTTCGGTGAATGCTGAAGTATCACAGACCTGGAAATTAAAGCAGCGATGAAGCTTCCTCTGGGACGTCTGCTGCACAAGTTGAGTTTCTGTGTTTTTGTCATCGACCAGAGAAATGGTCATTGTGAGACTCCCTTCATGTTTCAGAAGACTAACACACAGTTTAGCATCAGAGCCAGACTCGATCAGTGAAGGAAACGTCACCATGAAGATCCTGCAGAAAAATAGACACGTTGGGTTTACAGCTAAAATGTTAAACTAGGGTCTACAATTAATTTACATTTGACAGATTTTTCTGTCAGTTCTATAGTAAAACCAATACACCAAATACAACTTTAATATAATTTGAAACCAAAATGTTACTCACTCAAAGTAGCATTGAACTTAAACTCACATCAACATTACACAATTTAAAGTGCACTAAAGGGGTGAAGATTAAAATGAATTTGGAATCTCATCTATGGCCAATGTGGGACAAATGGTTAGAGTTTAAGGCTAGTTAATAATACTTACGGCCCATTAACAATGACTGGTTCATCAATAATGACTGGTCTAGGAATGATTGGTCTAAAGATCGGCTTTTCAATAATGACTGGTCTATCAATGACCGGCCTATCAATGACCGGTCCCGGATCACTTGGGTCATCAATGTGAATGGGTTCAAAACGCCTGATACCATCAACAAAACAAAAGAGGGCTGGAATGAGCCACTTCCAAACACTGGTCCCCATCACAGCCATGTAGAGCAATCATCTATAGTGTCACCCTGCACAATGTTTACTACAATCAACAAATCGTGAACTCAACAGAGCTCCAACTAACCTAAAGGAAACTCAACACTGCACGTTTATAGACTCCACTAATGAGACACACCTGACTCAGCTCATTAGCAGAGACCACAGCACCTCACACTGAAGCTGCGGCCACACAAGAGTTTGGCTGTTTTCTCAATATGCATTCCTCAGCAGTCAGTTCCTCAGCAAGTTCAGTTCCAATACTCAAGAACGCAAGAACAGAGGACATGTGAAACTTTCTGCATGTCTTCTTGGTATCGAGGACTCACCGATGCAGACTTGAGCACTGATCTTGCTTCAGAAGTCCTAGAAGTCATTACGACTGGAGGTGGGAAGCGCAGCACTTTGTTTAGATTAATTTAAAGCTCAGAGATATCAGTTATTTATCTCAGGAGTTTCCCTAAATAAAACGGTGAATACATCACCATGGACATCTTAATAAAGGGATAAACACATTAAGGGTGTTTGTTTGCTGTAATTCATATTAAAATATGTTTTATTTGTATTGTGCAACGCATATTTATAATGTTTTTAAGCAGAGTATAAATTTTGAATAGGAGAAAAACAATAAATCGCTAAATAATGAACGCTGTATTGTTTAAATCATTTTCCATTTAAAATGTGTGAAGGAGGGGAGGCAGTGTTGCAGTAGGTAGTGCTGTCGCCTCCCAGCAAGAAAGTCGCTGGGTCGCTGGTTCGAACCTTGGCTCAGTTGGTGTTTCTGTGTGGAGTGCTCCGGTTTCCCCCACAGTCCAAAGACAAGCATACAGGTGAATTGGGTAGGCTAAATTGTCCGTAGTGTATGAGTGTGTGTGTGAATGTGTGTTTGAATGTTTCCCATAGATGGGTTGCGGCTGGAAGGGCATCCGCTGCGTAAAAACTTGCTGGATAAGTTGCCGGTTGATTCCGCTGTGGCGACCCCGGATTAATACAAGAACTAAGCCGGCAAGAAAATGAATGAATGAATTGAAATTGTTAGGTGACAGTATGTATTTAAACTAAATCTGACTTAATTTGCACCATTTAATTGAAACGTTTAATTTTAGTTAGCTTTACGTCAAATTGGAATTGACAATCTTAAAACCATCCATATCATTCTGCCTCTCATCTCAGATGGGATGTCGCCAAATCAAAAGCATGGGCAAACTTTGGGGCTACCACGAGCCCTAGTTTTAGCATCTCTACTTTACAATGACCTATACATATTATTTTATTAAAGCAAATTTTTATTAAACTAAAAAATGTATTAAACTAAAAACTAATACATCTAAAAAGCTTTATTTTTATTTCATGGCACCTTTAGGACTGTCTTGTGTGAGTGGGCTGTGGGCAGAGCGCCAGTGCTGCTGTCTGCTACTGAGCTGAATCAGGTGTGTCTCGTTAGTGAAGTCTATATTTGTGCAGTGTTGACGTTTCTCCAGCATTGTTGGAGCTCTGTTATCCATGATTTGTGGATTGTAGCAGTCATTGTGCAGAGTTTCTGAAGGAGAAACCCTTGGATGATTGTTCATCATGGCTGTGACGGAGATCAGTGTTTGGAAATGGCTCAATCTTGTCCTTTTCCTCTGTTTCATTGTTGGTGTCAAGATTTCTGACACCCTTGCTGTTGAAGTCCCAAAACCAATGGGACCAGACTCTGGGCCGTACTATTAACTAGCCTTTAAACCCATTCTGTATGTAGTGGTGGGCAAAGCGAGGCTTCATGAAATACTGAAACAGTCAAAGCAAATGTGTCGTAGTTTTGAAACCATTCAAAACCCGACTCTATGGTGACACTAAGTGGTTATTTGTGTTGCACTGAAACGGTTTCAGCAAAGAACAGTTGAGCAACTTGAGGTATTAAACCCTGCTTTGTAAAATTTAACTTTGAAATGATATAGTGAAGTGGTTAAGGTTTCTGGCTACCATCTGGGGATAGTGGGTTTGAATCCAGGCTGATGGAGCTTTTTCGAAATCCTTTAAAATTAGTTGGTAACGCTTGTTCTTGTATCGCATTTTTTCAACATTGGTCTGACATCTGAAGTACTTTGTGAAAACTTGTCTTGTTTTGGTCATAAAACAGGGTTGTTGCCAGATCAGAAACAGTTGTGGCCTGAAGTTACCAATAACTATTTATATAATTCATTAAATTTCCCATTTATTGTTTCATTAACGTCTACCTAAACCCAACAGTACTGTAAAAATATTAATTATTGTTTAAGTGTTACAAAAATATGCTAAATTTATGGCAACTTCCGCAGCTGTATCCTATCTAGACTACACCATAAAACAGAAACATGATTACCCTGCTGAAAAATCCAGCCTAGGCTGGTTGGCTGGTTTTAGCTGGCCGACCAGGCTGGTTTTAGAGGGGTTTTGGCCACTTCCAGGCTGGTTTTCCAGCCTGGTCTTTGCTGGTCAGGCTGGGAGATGACCAGCTAAAACCAGCTTGACCAGCCTAGCCAAGCTGGGAGTCCAGCCAAAACCAGCTATATCCAGTTTAAACCAGGCTGGTTTAGCTGGATTTGGCTGGTCATTTTCCAGCCTGGCCAGCTAAGACCAGGCTGGAAATAGCTGGAAACCAGCCTGGAAATGGCCAAAACCCCTCTAAAACCAGCCAACCAGCCTAGGCTGGTTTAAGCTGGATTTTTCAGCAGGGTAATGCATAAAACCATGATTTCGAAGTATTTGTACAAGTCGGGATTCAAACCCAAATGTTATTTGAAGCACCGTAACTGCGTGCACGCGCACAGTCCACTAGACCGTATAAGACAGATGTGTTTTCTGACCCTGGCAGTCTCTGAACGCTTGTCAACTGATCGATGCTTTGAATCGCTTTAGTCACGTGACTTGGGTGTTTCGCATCATGCTTCAGTGCAGTGTTTCGAAACACTTGCGCTTCGGGATCTTGACACTGTCGAAACGTCAATTTCACGTCAGCCATCCCTACCTGTATGTAGTTTCTGTAATTTTCTGACTCTTCTGAAGTATGCAAGTACCTTCTGTTTGCAGATATTTAAGTGAACATCCTTAAAAACCATGCTAATGCAAATATTTCAGCACCCCAGGTTGCCTTAGTGGAAAACAGTGTATTTCCTTTCTGATGAAGGCTCGCAATGTAAGCTGAAAATGTGACCTCTGGAGAACCGCAGCAGCCTCTCATAATTAATATTCTGCGGATATCAAATATTGCAAATGTAAACCTGTGGCCAACAGATTCCGGACATGCTTTTAAGATCTAGCCTTTCTCTGCAAACTGGTGTTGGCAGTCTGGCATCAAATTATACTCCAAATATGAAGTTTAGCAAACCCAATGAGCATTCGGTGAGATTGTTTTGATGCAGTACCAAACTTTACCACCACACTTAATTGGTGACCGTATTGATCTTATTCGTTAATGATTAAGTGCTCTCGTTTTTCTGATCATAGAATTTTCAATTGAGTCGCGTCTGGGAGAAATGATTGGGAATGAGTAATGTCAGAAAATGGTAAAACGACTTGCTCTACTAACAAGTGTTTGCACAACTATACAGACCAGGTATAATAATATAAGAAAATGGAAGTTTGCTAAATCAAACAGCATTTGTTTTAGCATCACTAAATATGGGAGTAAATGAGGCTTAAAAAGGGTCCAATGGCTGCGCCCGGTCATATGAAGGTTAAGATCACCACTTTTTCATTATTTATAACTGCTTTAATAAAATGAACTGTAATTGTCATACTTTTGTAAAGGTCCACATACAAGTCTGATGACTGAACTAACAGTATGAATGAAGCTTAAATGTGTGTTTGCCTTTTCAGCACATGTGAACAGATTTTTACTTGTTAAATTTTTAAAATTTGTTTCCAACTCAATTTAATCTGACTCCAATTTATAAAAATTTAGATTTCGATTCATCCAATTAGATCTGATCACCTTAAAGGTCGTGATTGGGTCTATTTTAGTTTGAGTAATCTAAAAAATCCTTATTTTTCAGTTAATGGTTTATTTACCTTAAGTCGCTTGGAGTCAGTATGCTGGCCAGCTCCATCTGCTCACGGACACATCCTTGCCAGTTCCGGTTCTTGGACAGGATATACCTGAACTAATTTCCTTTAATGTTAGGTCACCTGTATGCTGGCTCATACTTAAAGAAAGGTTGATTTAGCCCCTAGATTATATCATACCAAGTCCGTGATTGTCAGAATCAACAGGTCTCTAATGCTGTGCCCATGCTCCATCCATTGAGCCTGAATGTATGACTAATCCTGGTCGTAGTCTGCGGAAACATCAGCCTAAACAATCTACTAGATTTAAATGTTTTCAGGAGATATTAGAGTTAAACAAGAATCTTACATTTATTTATCAGGCAAAGATTTTCCCTTCCAATTCACATAACTAAACAAAATAAGCCAATCAAGAGTGTACAACATGCATTCCTCAAAGAGACATTAAAGGGTTGTAGATAAATACCGGACCATGTAGAAATCCATTACAGCATCTAAGTCCTGATGGAGAGCTCAGACTCAACTCTGCAACGGTGTGTCCTGGCTGCAGAATCCAACAAACACTTCTGCACCCTTTGCCTAAATCCTCAAATCATCAAATTCAAGACAACAAAAGCTTTACCAAGACTCTTGCCTGGTCATGAGTTGATGAAGACCATTTTCCCTGGAGTGGAGCATCTGGCAAAGATCTTATTAAAACCCAAATTAATTGATATAAGGGAGATTATAATATTACAGTGAAATTAAGACCATTTTACCAATCGAGACTACCTGAACAACTGGTTTTCTTGCTGATCTTCTCCGATCACAAAGTTTTAATACTTGACCATTCTCAAGGTCTTGCTCATATGGAGTTCCATAACATTTTCAGGATTTGATATTATGGAGAGATATAGCCATCCATACCTTTCCTGCCACCAGTTTCTATCAGTTTTTCATCTGTTTTGCATCTACACTGCTGTCATAAAGAAATGGTAAGAGTGCTTTTTAATATCTTTTATATTTTATACAAACAAACAAAACCCAAACACGGTCAAGTTTATTTAGGATTCCATATCTTTAGCAATGTATAGTTTATATAACTGGATAGTACGTTCATTCAAGATCAAGTGAAATCTCTCTTCTGACATTAAATATTGATGTGGTCCCAATGGAGGAAAATATAGTAAAAATACTATTAGAAAAATGTTAAATATGAAAAACATGCATTGCATCATTGTGACCGTATCGACTTCCATATACAACCTTGTGCATTCTTTAAAACCCTGTCATACATGATAGGAATTTACCAATTGATTTTGTGCAAAATGGTAAACCACAATCTGAGATTGGAATCCTTTCAAATGGTCTAGTTTGTTAACATTAGTCCAGGAGTCTGGAGTAAGGTTATTTGGTTTTTAAATATTTAATGTTAAAGTGGACTGAAGCATCCTATTTTTCTTTTGTTCCTAGACCTTGATAACAAAAAATACATGTTTATAGCTGGCCATAATGCTTCCTGAAGTTTAACTTTTTATCCCTGCTGTTTTAGCTGGTCTGAACTTGACCAGTTTAGATAAGGCTGGAAGCCTCGTCTTCATTTTTTTTTCTTTTCTCTTTGTTTTCTCTAATATGACCAACTAATGAGTCAATATTCCATGTCACTGAACCAAATAAAACTTATTATGCTGATTTATTCCTGCTAAAAATGATCACATTGTTGTCTTTAGGGCTGCACTTACCACTACTCCCAAGTACATGTAGACTAGGGCTTCTCAGACTCAGTCCAGGAGTGCTGGTGTCCTGCAAGTTTTAGCTTCCATGCCGGTGTGTTGAGGCAACTTGATGTTTCTAGAAAGTCAAGAAAGCTTGATTTAGTTAGCCCAGGTATGTCTGATCGGGGTTGGTGCTAAACTTTACCGGACCTCAAGGATCGAGATGATTGAGAATCCCTGGTGTAGGCCCTCCTTTTGCACCAATACAGCATCAGATGGTCTTGAGAATGAGATGCAAGTCCTGCACAGTGGCTAGAAGGTTTTTGAGCCATTGTTTCAGAATAGTGTCCAGGTCACTGCGTGATGCCAGTAGAGGGGAAAAATGACTTTACTGATTTTGCTGCTCGAACTCCCCAGAGTAGCTCAATATTTCAATCTGGTGAATGCAGGCCATGGGAGATGTTGACTTCACTTTAATATTCATCAAACCACTCTGTTACCAGTCTTGCTATGTGTATCGCTCTTGTCTTGATGTATGGCGCTGCTTTCAGGGTACAATGTTTGACCCATTGGGTCACATGGTCATCTAGAATGGTTGGGTAGTCCTTGGCAGTGACTCAACAATCTAGCACAAGTATTGGACCTACGGAATGCCAAGACAGTACAGCCTATTAATGAAGACTGGCCAATTTGGTGTTTGAGGTTATGTGGCTAAACTTGAGCAGCCTGGTGGCCAGTGTTTTCCGTTGTCCAACCACTGTATTTTTAGGTTACTAAACCATATTCGGTAGTAGATTTAACTGGAACACCTTTTCATCAATGTCTCCAGCATGGCTACACCTATGGGGAACTGATCCAATCTTGACTTAACTCTGTTTTCCCGCAGGCTCTTCTTGGTGACGTTTCCTTCACTGATTGAGTCTGACACTGAAGCTAAACTGTGCGCTAGTCTTCTGAAGCCCAAAGGGAGTGTCACAATGACCATTTCTCTGGTCGATGAGAAAAGCACCGAAATTCAACTTGTGCAGCAGACGTCCGGGAGGAAGTTTCACAGATGTTTTCATTTCCAGGTTTGAGTTTTTCTTGTAATAGTTGTAGTTTTCCTCAGTTTAACATCCACCAAAAACCAGTTCTCCCCAAACATGTATAATATCTAATACCTAATATCGTTGCTTGTGTTGAACAGAACGTATTCAGGTTTAAGTTGAGGAAATGGGAATTTCTAGGTAAAATATCCACTTTATTGGTTCTCTGCAGGCTCCTCAAGTAAGTGGAGATTCAGTGCAGACTGTGAGGGTGGTCATTCAAGGACAGTCCTTCAAAATGACTGAAGAGAGTAAAGTTATGTTCAGGTCTTACCTGCCGCTGACCTTCATCCAGACAGACAAACCGCTCTACAATCCAGGACAGAGGGGTGAGCTGTGAGAGCTTTATCAGAGTATTAGTGAAGAACCTCTAATAAGAGGTTCATTTAGCAAAACAAAATTATATCTATTTAGAACCCAAATGATGGTTATGTTGTGTGAATATGCCGCCTCATCAGTACAGTCTAACAGGTGCTTTATCAACTTTTTTTCTTTTTTTTTTTTTTTCCCTCTCTTTCCCGCCCACAGTTAATTTCAGAGTTCTTACAATGAGTGATACATTTGTGCCCCAAGACCAAATGGTAAGATCTTTATTTTTCTGGTTCCCTACAGCTTTTCAAACATCATTGGCTAATGGTAACCTTTTTGTCTTTCAGTACAGTCTGGTGGTGGTGGAGGTGAGAACTGGTATTCATGGTTCGGTGCAGAAATGTTTTTTTTTTTTTTTTTTTTTTTCTTCCCTTTTTTAAAATTTGTGCTGTTAATTTCATTAGGACAATAACAAGATCCGGATTCGTCAGTGGACCGACATTTCCTCCACAAACTGGATACTGGAGCTTTCTCATGTTTTAGACAAAGAAGCTCAGGTTGGGACGTACACACTAAAGGCTTATATTGGCGATCGAACTATCTCCCAGAGTTTTGATGTGAAAAAATATGGTGAGTCTTGATGTCGTCATCTTCAACTGTACTACAGCAGATCTGAGGTCTTACAGCTCTTTGTGGTTTAGTTTTGCCCAAGTTTGACATGACCCTGAACACACCGCAGACGTATAATGTTGCAGATGTGGGACTGAAGGTTGAAGCTTGTGCAAAGTGAGTGAAGCCTGTAGTTTTTTTTTAGTAATGCTTCATTTGTGGTGTTTCTGATTTTATTCTTGCTCCATTCTCAGATACACGTATGGGCAGCCTGTCCCTGGTCAAGTGTCTGTGAACCTGTGCCGTCAGCATTTTACCTTCATTCAAGATCCTAAAGTGACCATTTGTCTGAATGAAACTGCTTTGGTATGAGTGACCACTGTACACCGAAGGTCCATAGTCACCAATATCTCAAGGCTAAAAGCAGCTCCTAACTTGCCGATTTAGGAAATCCTGAATTACAGGCTTTTTATATTATTTTTATTATTATTATTATTATTATTATTATTATTATTATTGCTTCTACTATGACGAAGCTTGTTATAAGAGAACTAACCTGGTGATGTATATTAGTTTATAGTTTGGTCACAACTGCTATCATAAAACAAGCTGCTGAAAATAATTATATATATATATATATATATATATATATATATATATATATATATATATATATATATATATATATATATATATATATATATATATATATACACACCAATGTGACTAATCAGTTTAACCATTTTGCTACCAGATGGACGACACCGGCTGTACCTCTCTAACATTCAGTACATCAACATTTTTTGGCACCAGTTTGGAGAGTAGCCTGCAGAATTCCTTCGTTGTTAATGTCAACATCACTGAGCAGGGAACAGGTAAACTACAGGTTGAGTTCAACGTGCTGTTTTTACTTTGCCTTCATATTTGTTTTCCCTTCCAGATGTTGTCATGTCAAAATCCGCAACGGTGTCGATTACATATGAAGTTGGCAAGGTCACATTTGTGGATCTCCCAAAGTTCTATGATTATGGGTCAACGATTAATGCAAAGGCGAGTTGAGATTCATCACTTGTTGCAGGAGTCTCCTTTATTTGGTTTCCTTTCAAAGGTGGTGCGGTTGACTTAAAACATTCCATATATTTATCAAACCAGTTTTCCGCTTGAATGTGGAGTTACCTCACTTGTGTTGAGCAAATTTCAACTAATTCCAATCATGGTAATTGCATTGCGAAATTCTGTTCATGCAGAAGTTCACCTATGTTTGCATTGACCAAGTAATCTACTCGATTGAACTTAATGCTTCGTTCTCTCCCTAAACAGATCTCAGTGTCTGATTTCAATGGCAACGCAATCAGTAACAAGGTAGTCTATCTGCTGGACCGCGGCCAGTGGAGACCCAAAGTGCTCTTCAATGTGACCACAGATGAAAGTGGACTTGCAGAATTCTCCCTCAACACCACTAATTTTCCTAAAGCGAATCTGTACCTTGTGGTATGACTTATTGCTAATTGAGCATTCCTATTTTTTCCATCAAGTTA
The DNA here is from genome assembly GCF_049306965.1 of Danio rerio. NCBI lineage: Eukaryota > Metazoa > Chordata > Actinopteri > Cypriniformes > Danionidae > Danio > Danio rerio. The sequence goes on from NC_133178.1 coordinate 2,135,018, forward strand.
TTAATTTTTTTTTTTTTTCTTCCTCCCTCAGGCAAGTGTAATTCCTCAGCTTTGGTTTAATGATAATTCACCACACTTCACAACAGATTCACAGGTGGTTCAGCTTTCCCAAACTGCTGCTCCTGACAACCCAACCTATAGTGATCTGTCTATAGTGAGTCTACAGCAGCCGCTTAAATGTGGCACCACTTATCCAGTGACTGTCAAGTACACATTTGTTGGAGAGACTGGCGACTACAGTGCTGACATCATCTATATGGTAAATAGATTTCATTTGTCTTTGTTGGTCCGTTTGTTTGGTATTCATTTAGTGGTCTGTCAGGTCATGTCCAGAGGAGTGATCGTTCTGCATGGGTTTAAAACCGTTCAAGCTTGGGCTTCTGACACCCTCACGACTGGCACGGTGACGTTTGATCTCCCAGTCCATGCAAAGATGGCTCCGATGGTTCAGATTCTAGTCTTTAGTGTTCTGCCCAGTGAGACTGTAGTGACTGGTAGTGCATCGTTTGACACTGAGAAGTGCTTCTCAAACCAGGTATCTGTAAATCTAGTTGTCTTGTGGGGAGTGTGACATGTCTTTCATTGAGCTTGTCTGTTTGCAGGTTTCTCTGCAGTTCTCTCCTGCTACAGCGGTTCCTGGTGAGGGAAGTATTTTGACCGTCTCCGCTCAAGCTGGATCTCTGTGTGGCCTCAGTGCTATAGATCAGAGTGTTCTGATCATGCAGTCAGGAGGACGTCTGAGCGCAGAGGCGGTAACTGATTCGCTTTTTTTTTTTTTTTTTTACTTTGAGCACAATCTGATGCTTTTTCATCCAAGATCAAATCAATTTTAACAATCTTAATTTCCAAAGCAAAAAAAAAAAAAGTTCCACAAAAACTAATAACTACTAAATAACTACTTTATGCAAAACATCCATGACTAAACGTAAAAAAATAAATATATATATATATATATATATATATATATATATATATATATATATTGCAAATTAAAAAATTAACTGGGTAAACTTGAGTTGAATTGACTGAGGTCTCCTGGTTTGGTCTTTTTCAGATGTTTAACTTGCTCCCAGTGCGCTCCTTATCTGATTATCCACCTGGTGTTGAAGATCAACAGAACTGCCTGAATGTTCGACCTCTTCGAGATGTGCCAACAGATCAAGCTTATAACACCTTTAAGGTAAAACTAATATATAATTTTAATTATTTTTTTTTTTTTTTTGGAGGGGGGTGGGAATTTATCTCTTTTCAGATTTGAAACCTGTAATTTTGGCTGTTCTAATGTAAATGCAGGATGAAAAACTATTTAAATTCAGAATATAATTGTTTATTAATTTAACCTGTAACAGATTTCTTCATGTAAATAAAAAAAGCCAAATTACAGATATGGAACATTATTATAATAATGATAATAATAAAGTATTGAATACAAACAATTGTACTAATTGCAGGGCTGGACTGGGACAAAATCCTGGCATTTTGAGCCAGAATGTCCCAATACATCAATCAAAATGCTCCCCATCTGTGCACGCCCTTGAATGTTTACCAACTCCCTTTCTATAAAAGCACAAAAGCCATATATAGGAAATAACGAGAGTTGACAAATTGAATTTTTTTTTATTTTTTAATGTATATTATAATCCACACTGGAAATGTGGGTGCCTGTGTTTTGAGGGAGCCTAATAAATAATGAACATGACAAACTGCCTGCTGACGCAAATAAAATAAAGAAATAATAAAAGCAATGTGTCAAACCCTTAAAAAAATGTAACTCTACAATGAAACCTCAAACGTAGCTAAAAGATTGTACATAGTCAATCAAATGAACTTAATTAAAATGTAATTCGTTTGGGCACGAACAACAGAACTAAATGTAAAAAAAAAAAAAAAAAAAAAAAAAAAAAAAAAGTTAGTTGCTCACTAGTTTGGTTATTATAATGATATTTATACATGACCATATTGTTATAAATATTATTGTCAATATGCGCCTACATCATGCTGACAATCAAACACAATGTCATTATCTTTTTTTTTTTTTTTTTTTTAAATTTGCATCTTAATGCACGACTGACACTCCTCAGAGCTTGAAGCATTTAATCTTTATAATTTGTAAAACAAAGACTTGCAGGTTAAGGAAACAGCATAGGAGGAAGTTGCAGCGTGCTGTGATGGATTTAAGTAAAAAAAAAAGTGTATTTGTATGGACTGATGGGTAACTAGATAGAATAGACGGGAATATATTGATCTGGGCAATTTTAACATGCACACCTGTTGCATGCTGACACAGAGCCCAAAATGCAAGTTTGTGATTTGGGTCGGCTCAATGTCAAAGAAAAGATCCAATGGGCTGCAGATTGTCACACGGCCGCTCTGAAAGTAACATATGTCTTTTCCAGACGGAGCGTCACAGCTCACAGGATCGTCAATCTCTTAGGCAGAAAAACATGACAGTCTTAGTGTTTTATGGGCCGATCAGATCATTAGCTGATCAGCCCGGCCCAAAAAGTACGTCGGCCCAGCAGGAAACTGCCCAGTCTGACAAATAACCAGTCCGCCCCTGGCCACAACAGGGAAAAAAAACTGCAACTGCGTTAATTGCGTTTATTTTTTTACGCGTTAAATATTTCATTTAATCGCATGTTAAAATACAAATTTGACAGCAAAATTTGTATTGATCAAATATTTTAATAGGGTGTGGGGATTAAGACTGCAACAAATCTGCCGGTTCGAGAACCTCCGTGCCTGACATACAGAGGGCTGAGCTACTATCGCAACTTCCCGGGTGGTATGTCCGATTTAGTTGATTTTTAAAATTTGCCAGTTGTAACACCAAAAGTACAAGTTTTTAAAAAGTTTTGCTTTTAACTAATTTGAAACCTCTCTCTCTCTCTCTCTCTCTCTCAGTTTTGTATTCACCAGTAGAATCTTCTGATCTGGTTCTGAATGCTCCTGTACCTGTAGAACTAGGAGAACTTGTTAGAGGTGACAGTGGTTCCCCTGCTGTGACCATCAGGACTTACTTTCCAGAAACCTGGATTTGGCAACTTGTTACTGTGGGGTTGGTGGAACTTGTATTTATACAATTAATAATAGTTTTTTGTGTGTGTGTAAAATAAATAAGGTGTGTGTGTGTGTGTGTGTGTGTGTGTGTGTGTGTGTGTGTGTGTGTGTGTGTATTTCAGAGACTCTGGGTCCACGTCAGTTCCCCTCACAGTTCCTGACACAATCACTGCATGGGACACCGAGGCCTTCTGTCTAGCCTCCAGTGGTTTTGGTCTGGCTCCACCAGTTCTGCTGACTTCCTTCCAGCCCTTCTTTCTGGAGATCACCCTGCCTTACTCCATAATCCGTGGGGAGATTTTAAATCTGAAGGCCACTGTCTTTAATTATCTGCCCCAATGCATCAAGGTGTGGGTTCATGTAATCTATATGCAAATACTATTACCCCTTACTTTGAAAAGAAACTTCCTCTTAAAACTAACCAGTCTTTGGGATCTGATTGCTTTATCCCACTGTAGAAGTAACTCCAGGATGACCAGTTTCTAATACTTCGAGAAGAGTAAATGCATTACTATCAAGATTGTTTGCTTTGAGTGCTTCAAGTATTAACTGAAAATAACCTACAATTTGTTGGTTTTAAGCTTAAAATAGTGTAAGACTTCAACACAATCTTAATCACCATGAAAATGGTTACAGAAGCCATCATTACTTTTGAACAAACTGCTTACACTTGTGGTAATGGATCCTTGTGTCTAATGCTTTTCACAATCAGGTTCAAGTGACTCCAACACCATCCTCCAACTTCACTCTTAAATCCATTGGTCACTATTCATCCCATCTCTCTGCCAATGGGAGAAAGACCTTCAAATGGGATTTAACTGCTTCTGTTATTGGTTGGTTCTTGGCTGACTCCTTTTAAATGGAAGGTGTATGTGTGTGTGTGTGTGTGTGGGGGTGTTGCTCAATTGATTCTCTCTTGTGTAGGAACTATAAATGTGACCATCAGTGCCCAGGCCAGCCCATCAGAGCAATTGTGTGACAATCAGCTCGTGACCGTACCATCAAGAGGACACACTGACATCGTCACTCGAAGTCTGCTGGTTCTGGTAAGTAACTAATAAATTAGAAAGTGGAGCTTATGGTGGTTATTTCTTTCTCCTTTTTTCCCCTCTTCCTCTAGGCTGAAGGAGTAGAAAGGACCTTCATCCGGAATTGGTTACTCTGTCCAAAGGGTTAGTTCAATCTAAATATATGACCACTAGAGATCCAAGTCCTGTCAGCTGATCAGTTGTTTGATTCACAGGAAGCATTCTTTCAGAGAACGTGAAGATCACATTTCCAACAAAAGTCATCCAGGGATCAGCCAGATGCTCCGTATCGGCCATAGGTAAAGTTTCCTAAAAGGATACTACATGACACTACTGTAGGGCAGCGCAGACGCGTTTTGGTAATCATACTTTAAGCAGCAGTTACTTGTTTTACACAATGAATGCCTGCCATCATGGATTAAATCTTCTTCTTAAACTCTGACAAACTTGTAACACGAGTCTGCTGATCTTGGAATATTTGTTAACGGTGTCCGCCTGATGTTATAAACCGGTCAGCTATGAACGTTTTTACTCGGACAATTTTCTTATTAAAAAAATGCTGCAAACCTGGAGATTGCATGCAATTCAATCCCTGATGTGCTTGTCTGCTTCCACTAATTCTGTGATCAAACCTGGACCTTAACCGCTGTGACCGTGTAGATCCAGGTATTCAGTTCCAGTAGCAGTTTTGATCTCTTAACAAGGATTCCAAATCAAGTCTGATTCAGTGAGGAATTTCACAGCCATTGAGTCTTAGGACACTGATTTTCCAGTTAACTTGGTTTTTTTTTATTGTCTTAGGGGACATCATGGGTCGTGCACTGAAGAATTTGGCAAACTTGCTACAGATGCCTTATGGCTGTGGAGAACAGAACATGATCATTCTCGCTCCCAATATTTACACCCTGCAGTATCTGAAAGTAACTGCACAGCTCACCCCAGCCATCCAAGACACTGCCACAAGTTATCTTCTGAGTGGTATGACTAAAATCTCAGGGTTTAGAGCAAGTCTAAAGCATTCCAACCTGTATAAGTGGGTATTCTCAATGTGCTTCCTAATCAAATTTTGGATGTTTGGACTGGAACAGGTTATCAAAGAGAGCTGAACTACAGGCACAGCGACGGTTCATTCAGCACTTTTCCTTATTCACCATCCAATACATGGTGCGTGTCCTGCAGTTCAAGTATTGATCGATTTAAAGCAGTGTGTTTTTATTGCTTTTATTATTATTTTTTTTATACAGGTTGACTACCTTTGTCATGAGGACTTTTGGCCTAGCAAGGAACTTCACCTACATAGATCCCAATGTCCTTCAGAGCGCAAAGGACTGGTTGATTGGCACGCAGGGTTCAGATGGTTGTTTTGTGCAACAGGGGACTCTGTACCACAAAGACATGAAGGTATGCCACCTTTCTTCAAAGATTCTATAAACGAGGCTGATCTTGAAGATGCTGTTGTGTTTTAGGGTGGGGTTGATGATAACGTGACCATGACTGGCTACATCGTTGCATCAATGCTTGAAATTGGAGTTCCAGTCACGGTAAACTAACTAATTTTCCTTAAAGTACCCCAAACATTGACCTATCCATGTCATTAAACTGACTAAAGTTGACTCTCTTTCCTTCCAGGATCCTGTCATTACGAAGGCTCTGTCGTTTTTGAGGCCTCTTGTTGGGAATCTGGGAAACACCTATGTCACTGCTCTGCTCGCCTACACCTTCAGTCTGGCTGGAGAGACCAGCACTCGAGCACAGCTTTTAAATTCCTTGAGAAACACTGCCATTTCTGAAGGTAACTTATCCATAAAATTAAGTTAGACCTGTTTCTAATTGGATTTAGCGATGAGATTTCCTCTCCTTGTGTCCAAGGTTTTCTTGCTTAGAAAAACACTCCTTGTGTTTAGGTACTACTCTCCACTGGTCTCAGACTACATCTGGGGATACTCTGGCAGTGGAGATCAGTGCATATGTGCTGTTAGCGGTTCTAACTGTACAGCCTGTGACCACTGCTAATCTGGGCTATGCTAACCGCATTGTCAACTGGCTCGTGGCCCAGCAGAATCCCTATGGTGGTTTCTCCTCCACTCAGGTGAGTTCAGCTAGGAAATGATATCGTAATTCAGGCATGGTTTAACATTTGAACTAAAGGGCATTGTGTAACTTGTACTGAAACTTGTTTGATTACCTTGAAGCTCATCCTCTTACAAAAACTGCACTGCATTCAAGACACCTCTACCAAATAATATAAATATAGGATGTTTTCTAGTGAAATACAGATGCTGTGACTCCTGTGCTCAAGTTGCATGAGTTGCAGTGCTTAAAGGTTTAGTTTGTTTCCACTACTAGTCAAACTCTGGTACATCCCAAGCAGCTTAATTTGTGAGTGTTCTGAATTTAAACACCTCATGTAGCAGCTTCTTTTAAATCTTTGTTATTTTTTTTCTCGTTTAGGACACTGTGGTGGCACTTCAGGCCTTGTCTATGTATGCTGCACAAGTCTTCAGCTCTGGAGGCTCCAGCACCGTTACAGTTCAGTCCTCAGTGCCAGCAGGTGATGTGTTCAACTTTGACGTGACTCCCAACAACCGCCTGCTGTACCAGGAGAGTCCACTGAATAACTTTCCAGGCACATACAGTGTTGTAGCAGCTGGAGCTGCCTGTGCTTCTGTACAGGTGTGTGTGTGCTCGCTCATTTATGTTGGTGGATTGCTCGCATGGATTCATTGTCTTATTTTTATGCCCACAGGTTTTATGTTTCTACAACATCCCGACTCCTGTTAGAGTTTCTAAAACACTGAGTGTTGTTGCGAAGGTCTCTGGAAACTGCCAGGCTACACCAGTCAATCTGATGTTGACCTTTACGGCCAAGTAGGAACCACTTCCTTTGTTTTTGTACCAGGGCCTTTAAGGTTGCATGTACATTTTCAGAGCTTTTTGACCTCAAAGAACATTGTATGATCGCCTTTTTTTAAATTTTTTTATTTATTTAATAAAAATACCTCAATTTTTCAGATACACTGGTCCAAAACCAACTACTAACATGGTTTTGGTGGACATCAAGCTCTTGTCAGGATTCACTGCAGACACCTCACTGGTTGGTGTGAGTTTTCAGGTTGACTTTTTGGGATCCTTGAAACTACTTGCTGAGTGTTTTCTTTCTCACAGCTTGGATCTCCACCCAATTTCGCTCCGTTAGTGCAGAGGGTTGATTCTGAAGGTGATCATGTCCTCATCTATCTACAAGAGGTGAGACTGGAGTTTCTATTGAACACGCTACCTCAACTGTCAGGACTTAAGTCTAGTATTCACCAACTTTGACACATTAGCTTGCATTAGCATTTCTGGGTTTTAAGTGACCTCGCTCGCTCTCTTTTGCAGGTTCCCAAAGGTGTTCCAGTGACCTTCAGTATACAGCTAACACAGACTGTTGCAGTGCAGAATCTCAAGCCAGCGGTCATCAATATTTATGACTATTACCAGAGAAGTATGTTTGTCATATTTGAGATTTTATAATTGAGCTGAATGTCCTGTAGCTGGCACTCATGCTCTGCTTTCTTTTTTCAGGTGACAGTTTTGAGACCGCCTACAAGTCCCCCTGTCCATGATTGTTTCAGTTCTGACTACTGAATTTTGAGAATAAAAGTCCTTTTTATAAATGCATTTAAATGTTTTGACTCTTGTTTCCTAACTGCTAATTAACCTTGTGCTGATAAAATGCTTGAGCCCTGTTAATTGCTGTTCAAGTTATTTTGGTGCATACTCTTCAAAAGTAGTGCCAACAGTTCAGTGTTTTTTATTTTTATTTTTTATAATTTTTTTTAAATGTGCAACTTAGTTTTTGTATTGCCAAAGGAGTTATAAAGTTTACATTAAAATAAAAAAAAAACATGCATGAATAATGCACACTAAACGGTAGTACAAAAATATATACATGTAATTGAATAAAATAAATGATTGTTCAATATCACATTCAATACAACTTTCATTTAAATAATTCGGAATAAACTACATTAACAATCAACATTTTTAGGATGAAATGGTAAACAACCAGTATATTTACAATAGTGTGCAGCTGCATCACTGTTATGGTTTTCTTTCTTTTTGTGACGGGCATTAATGTATTGTGCTGCTAGGACACAGTCTCTCTCCCCACCCTGGAAATATTGAAGCTGTGTTTTATTGTCTGACTCTGGGTAAATGCTCAGTTTGGTGTAGAATGTTTCTCTTTGCTGATTAGTTTGTGCACCAGGTGAGTTTTCCCCCGTCTTCACCTCTGCCTGGGCACAGTGTGGACCAATGCGGCTCTCTTGGTTGCCAGTTCTGTCTGTATCGGCCCGTCTCTACAGTCAGACTGCGAGCGCTCCGTCTGTATTTGGCCATTGTTAATATACTCCTTTACTGCACTCAAATACATTGCTGAGCTATAATCTTTCTCTCTCTTGCAGATGGTATACAGTATTGCATTGGAAGTCGTCGTCTTAAATGCTGCTGTATTAATCTCATACACTAACCAGTACTCTAGGCTAGAGATAGTAATAAATAGATTTACTCAAAATAGATGAATACAGTACTGGTCATACACTTTCGACGGTCTCTTAAATATCCTTGTGTTTGTGAAGAATGAAGCATGCTAACTTGTGTGTAGTTAATCACATTAAGCAATCACAAAAAATCCTTGTGTCAAATTGATCTAGATGTTAACAGTACCACACTAATTTAAAGGTTGAGTTAATACAAGAAACTAAATTTAAGGACCAAACGAAATGTATAAATAAGTTAACTACTTGATCTCCAGTAATGGATTTTACAAAAGTGTTTTTTCTCGTTTTTCCTCTGGTGAAAGGTGTTCATGTGTCTGTAGTGATGTCTAAACAGTATAGGAAAGGATACACCATGAAAGTGTGACTGGTTTTGTATGTGCAATCAATGTGAGTGTCAGGAATCTAAATTGCCATCTAGTAAGTTTAGTTTCACTTTGGGCTGAACATGGAGAGAACATGCAAACTCCACACAAATGCCAACTGACCCAGCCGAGGCTCGAACCAGCGACCTTTTTGCTGTGAGCTTCCTACTGCACCACCGCTTCGCCTAATAATTGACAATACCTTAATAATGGCAGCACAAATGATTATTGCTATTGTTTTTCTTGGGGATGCATGGTAGCATGATCACCTCACAGCAAGGTCACAGGTCCAAGCCTCGACTGGGTCAGCATGCATGTTCTCCCCATGTCCGAGTGGGTTTCCTCTTCGGTTTCCACCACAAGTCCAAAGACGTGGTACAGGTGAATTGGGTAAGCTAAATAGTCAATAGTGTGTGAGTGCGTATGGATGTTTCAAAGTGATGGTTTGCAGCTCTGAGTACCCGCTCTGTAAAACATGTACAGGATTAGTTGGCGGTTCATTCCGCTGTGGCGACCCCAGATTAATAAAGGGACTAAGCTGAAAAGTAAATGAATAAGTTAATAATTTTTCTTTTATAGCACAAAATATTAAGACTACAGCTGCGATCACACTTGACTTTTCTCCCCATAGACTTTCATTCATACACACGAGCACTGCACAAGACATTTGGACACGACTGTCGGAATACACCCCCTTGTGGCAGCCGCACAGTATTTTCAGTGTTGTCATGCACCACGGAGGAGAAGCTGGTGTCTGAAATAAAGGAGGGCAAAAGCAAGAGCCTTAATTCTCTGTGCGTTTACATGGTTTAAAGAGCCCATATTATACATGAAATAGGGTCATATCCTGGTTGTAAGGGTCTCCAACAACAGTCTAATATGCATGCAAGGTCAAAAAACACTTTCATGGTCTTATAATCTGCATTTATTTTTAGCTAATTATCCCAGCGACTCCTGTATGAATAGTCCAGTGATTCATTTGTTCCCAAACCCCTCCTTAGCGCGGAGCTAATCTGCGCTGATTGGACCGATGACAGTCTGTCGCGATTGGTCGACTGCCTTCAGTCAGAGAGGGAAATGGCCAATAGCTAATCAGCAATTTAAAAAGTAATCACAGTTCATACACGCTCGATAGTGTAGACGTGGATTTTAGCTGCCACACTATGGCGAGTGGATAGTGCCACGGATAACCGAACGAAGGAGACAGTCGTGTACTCGCCATACCACACACACACAAAAACACACACACACCTCCGGATGACAACGCTCCCGCTTCCGCCCGCACCCGCCAGGTTTTAGCCTGAGAACCCGCTCCGTTTTCTGCCCGCCGCGCCCGGTCCCGCTAGAGCGGAGAACACAACCAAAAATCACCCAGTATACAGTCCAGACAGCCAAGCTGTCTGTATAAACACACACACAGCACCAAACACACAAAGCTCGTTCGTTCGTTCGTTCGTTCGTTCGCTCTCTCTCTCTCTCTCATACGCGCGCGTGCGCACTAACACACACACAAGCACCACGCAGACTCTTTCTTTCTAATTCGCATAGCAATATCCGTGATATTGCTAGACAGCCCGCTCCCGTCCCAAATTAAACCCGTTACCGACCGCTCCCGCGATTTATTCGGAAATTTATTCCCGCGGCTGTCCCCGCGCCAGATTTCTGCGGCGCGGGAATAAATTTCCGAATAAATCGCGGGAGCAGAACTCTAGCACGGAGCTCCATAAACAAACAGCACGCGTCGCGTTTTTAACGTGACTTTGCACGCGATAAGATAAAATATCCAGTTAACCTGATACAGTACACGCGGTTACAAGTAACAAATCACAACTAAATACATTTGCAAGCTAGAGTAAACGAGGCAACAACTTTAACCGCACGTACTTACACTTGAGAAATGGAAGAAACCCATCCTGACGTCCATCAGTTACTCTTTACTGATCCTTCCTTTAACAAACGCAGATGAAGTATTCTTTGTAGCATGTAGCTTCCAGAAGTTTCCAACTGCTTGGTTATAATGCTGATGTTTCATCTTTGGGTAGAGACTCAATATAATGTCCATCTGCAGTGTTACTTCAATCGACCGGCATGTTTGTGGGTGTGCGTGTGTTTGTGGGTGTGTGTGTGTGTCTGGGTTTCTGCGTCAGAGGGCGGGGCCTCAGGTTTGAAATCTCCCAGGTTTGCGCGTGCACGTGAATAACTTGGTTTCGTTCGTACGTCATGGCGAAACACCTAATGAGTCGGTATCAAGGCGACTCGTTTGAAGCACTATGAGTCGACTCTTTTATAGATGAATCAACCGTTTTAAACACTGTACTCTTACAGATTTAAGCCTTAGCTGGATACTTCACTTCACTTAGAGCTGTGTTACACACTACATGGAGGGGAATTTTCAAAAACCCATAATATGGGCTCTTTAATGGATGAATGAACACTAGAAACTCATAGACCTCTAAAATATTGGAGGGAATGTGGAGGCAACATTAAAACATATATTTTTTTTATTACTTTCTTACATTTATGAACAAAAAAGGTATTTTTTTTTAATATAGACTTTTTAATAATTCTAAAAATAACTAAATAAACTCATATTTCTCACCCTTACGCAGGTTACTGCGGTGCAAAGTACAAGCTTGGTGAACTCTGACCTGCGAAATCGCATCACTTGACTGCGTGAGACCAACCGAGGATCAAAACACTACCCCCCTGGACAGAAATTTAAAACATGGAGCAATCGCTCGCTTTTTTAAATGTCTAATAATCTTGTTTAATCCCGCCCCTTTCGCAATGCCGTACGACAGAATTTCACACACACAAACTCAAGTGTGACCGCAGCTTACTTTGTGTGAGTGGGCTGAGGGCAGAGCTTCAGTTTCTGCTAATGAGCTGAATCAGGTGTGTCTCGTTAGTGGAGTCTATAAATGAGCAGTGTTGAGGTTTTTCCTGGATAGCAGGAGCTCTGTTGGGTTCATGATTTGTGGATTGTAGCAGCCATTGCGTAGGGTTTCTGAAGGAGGCGCTTTAGATGATTGCTCTTCATGGCTGTAATGGAGAACATTGTTTGGAGATGGCTCATTCTAGTCCTTTTCTTCTGCTTTGCTGATGGACGGAGTTCTGAACTTTTTTATGTTGATAACCCGAGCCAGATTGGACCCGTCACTGATGGACGGGGCTCTGGGCCGTAAGTGTTATTAACTAGTCTTAAAACTCTTGCTGTATGTAGGTCCTGTGCGTTTCTGATTCCTCTGAAGCATGAAAGTACTCTGAAGCGTTTAAAGAAACCTTGTAAGCAAATACTTTTTTTACGGTTTAAAAACAAATATTACAGTCAGTTAATAATTGTTAAATTTGCATTGTTGACATGTTGGTTTTGTTTTTTTTAATCTCTTAACTCCCCAAAACAACACTAGACCTTTCCAATGATCTAGTTTGTCACTAATCATCCAGGTTTAGAGTAGGATACTGTTGTTTCTAAATCTCTCAAGGCAAATTTACTTGAAGTGGGAATGGGTAAGAAAGATTGGCAACACTGCAAAAAATGCTTGTCTGTCTTAGATTTTTTTTTTTTTTTTTGTCTTGTTTCTAGTCCAAATATCTACAAATTCCTAAATCAAGAACCATTTTCTCGACAAGTAAAACAGTCTTGTTTTAAGAAATAATGTGCTAAAATGAAGTGAGGTTTTCCTTAAATCAAGCAAAATAATCTGCCAATGTGGTAAGCAAAATAATCTGGTTTTTCGATTTGTGATAGGATTATTTTGCTTAGCCCATTGGCAGATTATTTTGCTTGATTTAAGAAAAACCTCACTTCAATTTGGCATTATTTCTTAAAACAAGACAATGTTTTGCTTGTCTAGAAAATGCTTCGTGATTTAAGAACTTTTAGGTATTTGGATTATAAACAAAACAAAACAAAAAATCTAAGTAGGAAAAGCATTTTTTGCAGTGTAGCGTCAAGTTTAGACATGAAATCTCCAACACTAAATTGGCCAGTGTTCATTTCATTGTCTTACGCCTGTGTTTTCATGGTTCAGTTTGCATAAATGGGCAGATCATTTGGTTGTAGATATATGTAATCTCTCTCTCTCTCTCTATCTATATATATCTTTATTTTTCTATCTGTCAATGTTTCCAGCAAGGCTACAAGGGGAACTGATCTAATCCTGATGTAAACCCAAACTGCCTTTTTTTTTTTTTTTTTTTTTTTTTTTTTCCCCCCACAGGTTTTTCATGGTGACGTTTCCTTCATTGATTGAGTCTGGCTCTGATGCTAAACTGTGCGCTAGTCTTCTGAAGCCCAAAGACCGTTTCACCATGACCATTTCTCTGGTCGATGAGAAAAACATAGAAACTCGACTTGTGCGTCAGGCGTCCCAGAGGAAGCTTCACCGCTGTTTTAAATTCCAGGTTTGTTTAATTCTGGTTTGGTTGATGTTAAAAGGACCGTTCTCAACAAAATGAAAACTTGGTCATTTCCTGATCACCCCAATGCTTTTCTGCATGTTTTTGTTGAACAGCAGATTCGGCTGATGAGGAAATGTTGATTTATAGGTAAAATGTCCTCTATTGCGTCTCTCTACAGGCTCCTCAAGTAAATGGAGATTCAGTGCAGACTGTGAGGGTGGTCGTTCAAGGACGGTCTTTCAAAATGACTGAAGAGAGTAAAGTGATGTTCAGGTCTTACCTGCCTCTGACCTTCATCCAGACAGACAAACCGCTCTACAATCCAGGACAGACAGGTGAGCTGTTAAGGACACTTACTGCAGTAATCGTGCATAATTTTCAGTAATATTCTAGTTCTGGGTGTCTTCGCTCATTCAACCCCCCTCCTGCCCCATAACCACACACACATAAAGCAAACCAAATATATTAACCATTTAGAACAAAAGTAAATGGTGGTTGTGTTCAGTAAAATGATCACAATTGGTGTAACAGGTGCTTCTTTCTCGCTTTCTGCAGTGTACTTTAGAGTTCTTACCATGAGTGATAAATTTGAGCCTCAAGACCAACTGGTAAGACTGAACCCCCCCCCCCCCCCCCCCCCCCCACACACACACACACACACACCTTAATATAGCCTTTCAAAAATCATTGCTTTATGTAATTGATGCTTTACTCTTGTGTCTTTCAGTACAGTCTGGTGGTGGTGGAGGTAAGAATCTGTATTTGCTGCTGGTATTGAAGAATTCGGCTTTTGGATGTACTTTGAGCAGTTTCTTTTCACCAGGACAATAATAATATCCGGATCAATCAGTGGACAAACATTTCCTCTACGAACTGGATATTGGAGCTTAGTCACGCTTTAAATGCAGAAGCTCGTGTTGGGACGTACACACTGAAGGCTTATATTGGTGACAGAGTCATCTCCAAACGTTTCAATGTGAAAAAATATGGTAAGTAAATATTATCATGTGCTACTAAGTGTACAACAGCAGACCTGAGGTCTTACAGCTCGTTCTTGTTTAGTGTTACCCAAGTTTGATTTGACCGTGAACACGCCACAGAAGTATAGTGTTGCAGATGTGGGACTGAAAGTTGAGGCTTGTGGAAAGTGAGTGAAGCCTTCAGTTTTCTTGATGCTGTACTTGTCTTGTAGATTGCTCTGTTCTTGATCTCTTATGTTTCTCAGGTACACATATGGACAGCCTGTACCTGGTCAAGTGTTTGTGGAAGTGTGCCGTCAGCGTCGTCCCTACATTCGGGACCCTAAAGTGACCAGTGTGTGTCTGAATGAAACCACTTGGGTATGAATGCCTGTGGTCACCAAACATCTGAAGGGCAAAATGGCTCACTTGCAGATTTAGAAAATGCTAAATAATGGGAATGTTTATTTTATCTTGAGAACTAAGCTGAAATCTTGGTTTGTTTGGACTTCACTACTGTGTCTTAAAATGGCAGTTTCCAGCAATCTGTCAAGCCTTTTTATTCCCCCTTCATTTGGCCTGATCAGCTTAACCATTTGCTTACAGATGAACGACACTGGCTGTGCTTCTCTTGTACTCAGTACATCCACGTTTTTCAGCACTAATTTTAAGAATAGCTTGCAAAATTCCTTCGTTGTTAATGTCAACGTCACAGAGGAAGGAACAGGTAAACAAATGGCTTAGTTTTACATGCCGTGTTATTTGGTGCCTTCATGTTTGTTTTGTTTTTCCAGGTGTTGTCAAGTCCAAATCCTCAACGGTGTCGATTACATTTGAAGTTGGCAAAGTTACATTTGTGGATCTCCCAAAGTTCTATGATTATGGATCAACTGTGAATGGCAAGGGGAGTTGAAATTAATCACTTATTGCAGATCTCTCTTTGACCTGCCTTTTTAAAGGTGTTGTATGTTGACTTTGTAAAACATGCTACATTTCCCTTAACTTGTAAATGGTGTCTTTCAACACTGAGGTTATTCCATTGGTTCATGGCAAATGTTGCGTGTTTCTGTTCCTTTGCACCACCTAGCAGAAGTTCATCTATATTCTTTTTCATTGACTTTGTATGTAGTGTATTTATAGCGCATTTGTGTATGGTCATACATCCAAAGCGCTTAACAATCACTTGGATGATGCGACGGCTGCCACAGGACAACGGCGCCAGTGCGCTCACCACACATCAGCTATTGGTGGAGTGTAGAGACAGTGATAGAGCCAATTCGGTTAAAGGGGATGATTGGGAGGCCATGATCGTAAGGGCCGATAGAGGGACTTTGGCCAGGACACTGGGGTTACACCCCTGCTCTTTAACGAGAAGTGCCATGGGATTTTTTTATGACCACCGAGTCAGGACCTCGGTTTAACGTCTCATCCGAAAGACTGCGCCCACAGACAGTATACAACTTCTATGAATACGTTTTGCTTTTGGCTCACTCCTGTTGGTGTGGTCAATCTGGCAAACTCTACTATTTGGTGTTCAAATGTTAAATATCATTGCTTGATTCTCTCCCTAAACAGATCTCAGTGTCTGATTTCAGTGGTAACTCAATCAGTAACAAGGTAGTCTATCTGCTGGACCGCAGCCAATGGCCCAACAAAGTGCTCTTCAATGTGACCACAGATGAAAGCGGACTTGCGGAGTTCTCCCTCAACACCACTAATTTTCCTAAAGCGAATCTGATCCTTGTGGTATGACTTATTGCTAATTTTGAACCTTTTACTCTTTCAAGAAATGTGTTTATTAATTTTTCCCTCCTTCAGGCTAGTGCAACGCCACAGACTTATCGTGATTCCAGTTCCCCGTACTTTGCTACAGATTATCAGGTGGTTCAGCTTTCCCAAGCTGCTGCTCCCGACAACCCAACCTATAGTGATCTGTCTATAGTGAGTCTACAGCAGCCGCTTAAATGTGGCACCACTTATCCAGTGACTGTCAAGTACACATTTGTTGGAGAGACTGGCGACTACAGTGCTGACATCATCTATATGGTAAGTTGACTTGTGTGTGTCTTTGTTGCTCCATTTTGTTATACTAGTCTGATTGATTTGCAGGTCATGTCCAGAGGAGTGATCGTTCTGCATGGGTTTAAAACAGTTCAAGCATTTGGTTCTGATACCCTCACGAAGGGCACTGTGTCATTTGATCTCTCGGTTCTTGCTGGTATGGCTCCAGTGGTGCAGATTCTAGTCTTCAGTGTTCTGCCCAGTCAGACTGTAGTGACTGGTAGTGCATCTTTTGACACTGAGAAGTGCTTCTCAAACCAGGTATTTGAAAATACTCATCTTTGCTTTTATTTGGAATGGGGTTTTGGGCGTAATTGTCTTTCATTGAGCTTGTCTGTTTGCAGGTTTCTCTGCAGTTCTCTCCTGCTACAGCGGTTCCTGGTGAGGGAAGTATTTTGACTGTCTCCGCTCAAGCCGGATCTCTGTGTGGCCTCAGTGCTATAGATCAGAGTGTTCTGATTGTGCAGTCAGGAGGACGTCTGAGCGCAGAGGCGGTATGTTTACCAGTTCTTTGATAATGGCTATTTATCAATTTCCAAAGTAGCTTTGAGCTTCTTCATAAAATATCTGCAGAGCGCTGAGAGAAATGTGTTAAGGCCTATGCACTTTTTTTTTTTTGCTCGCATTTTCCGTCAACCAACACCTCTTAACTAAAACGGGGTCAATGTGATTGTGCACACCAACGCGCAAAACACCCGGTGCAAAATCGTAATTTTTTTTTTTTTTTAAACTCCTCATGCTCGTTTTTTTGACGCGTGGTGTCAACATTCTCCACCAATCAGATCAGCACCTTTGTTCACGTGCACGGAGCTGCTGAAGTTACTGTAAACTGCACTTGCGCTCAATCGTAAAACTGTCAATGCGAGCGCACATTGAAAAAGATGCCCAGAGGCGATATGAAAGTGGAGCTGCTTATTGCACTGGTAAACAATTTCTTTATCGCTGGAGCTGTTGCTTGAACTATCTAAGCTTGTTCGGGTCACCAGTAAATTTAACAACATGCTTGTGACTGAACTTTCGCTTCTCCACTTCTGTGTTATAACCGGGTGTCAGAAGCTTATAGTTGTGCAGCGCCATATAACGCCAAAAGAGTGATTTAGCATACTCTTCTGTTTGACGCCAGTGAAAAGTGCTTGGATTTGAACACTGAAAAACATCTTGTGAAACGCTGATGATAAACGCAAACAAAAAAACGTCCCGGTGTGTAGGAGCCTTTAGTGTTAAATGACTTCAGTTTACCTCTACTATTTCTACTTGAGGTACAACGCAATTACTGAACGTCACTTTTGCTCTATGCAGTGCAAGTCTTTGATTTAACTGGTTGAATGCTTGTCTCCCCCCTTCCTCAGATGTTTGGTTTGCTCCCGGTGCGGGCACTACATGATTATCCACCTGGTGTTGAAGATCAACAGGGCTGCCTGAAGTTTCGACCTCTTCGAGCTGTTCCAACAGATCAAGCTTATAACACCTTTAAGGTATAACACATTTAAAATGTAAAGAGGTATTATTTATTAATCATATTATTTAAATAGGGTGTAGGGATCAAGATTGCAACAAATCTGCTGGTTCGTGAACCTCCGTGTCTGACATACAGAGGGCAGAACTACTATAGCAGCTTCCAGGGTGGTGGTATGTCAGATTTGGTTGCTAATTTAAAATTTTGCCTTCTATACCCCCAAACCAAAGTGAAACCTGCCCCCCCCCCCCACCCCCTTTCTCTTTCAGTTTCTCCTTTTAGTGAAACCGGTTTTGCTATGGTTGAAAATATTGCTGCACCTGCAGTATTAGCAGCACGTGTTGGAGGTGACAGCGGTTCCTCTGCTGTTGATGTGACCATCAGAACTTTCTTTCCAGAAACGTGGATCTGGCAGCTTGCAAATGTGGGGTGGGTGGAACTACTTGAGCTCCCCCTTCCCCGCTTTGACCGGATTTCTTCAGACACTCTGGGTCGACATCAGTTCCCCTCACACTTTCTCATCCTGTTTTCTTCAGGGACTCTGGATCTACATCAGTTCCTCTCACGGTACCCGATACGATCACTACATGGGACACTGAGGCCTTCTGTCTGTCCTCCAGTGGTTTCGGTCTGGCTCCACCAGTTCTGCTGACTGCCTTCCAGCCCTTCTTCCTGGAGCTCACCCTGCCTTACTCCATTATCCGTGGGGAGTTTTTTGAGCTGAAGGCCACAGTGTTCAACTATCTGTCCCAATGCATCAAGGTCTGGGCACACTTGCTCCTATATACGAAATCAACTTGATTTAAATTGGGTTCAAAGTTCACTATAACTTGGGAAAGATTCTCCCAAGTGCCTGTTCTTTTAAAGCAGTTTAATGTTGATACAAATAGTTTTTATAGGATTTAAAGCTAAGTTAATAACTTTTTATATTAATAACGTAATGTCTGTCTCCAGTAATTCTCACCATAATTTTATTGGAGCTGGTATGGTTAAACTGGTTTCTTGTGTGCACACATCTAATGCTGTTCCTTTATCAGGTTCAAGTGACTCCAACACCATCCTCCAACTTCACTCTTAAATCCCTCAATGATGACCATTCATACACTCTCTCTGCCAATGGGAGGAAGACCTTCAAATGGGATTTAACTGCTTCTGTTCTTGGTTTGTTGTTTTGACTTTTTGAATTTGAAAGCGTGTGAGGATGTTGCTCAATTGATTTTCTTGTGTAGGAACTTTAAATGTGACTGTCAGTGCTGAGGCCAGTCCATCCCAGGAGTTGTGCGACAATGACATAGTGACTGTACCATCAAGAGGACGCATTGACGTAGTCACTCGAAGTCTGCTGGTTCTGGTAAGTAACTATTGTCCTTTTAAAGTGGAGCTCATGGTGCTTTTTGCTGATTTCGTTTTGTTCCTGTAGGCTGAAGGAGTCAAAAGGACCTTCACCCGGAGTTGGCTACTCTGTCCAAAGGGTTTGTTCAAATTCAAAATGCACTCTACAGCACTAGAAGAGATCCTAGTGTTGACTAATCGGTTGTTTGGTCTACAGGAAGCATGCTTTCAGAGAATGTGAAGATCACCTTTCCGGCAAACGTCATCAAGGGATCTGCCAGATGCTCTGTATCAGTCATTGGTAAAGTTTCCTAAAGAGATTCCACAACACCACTGTAGGGTGGGGCAGCTTAACGGTTTAATAGCCAGTCATGCTTTGGGCAAGCACTAGTTTGCCCACTGGTCTTGAAGCCTTTTATCCATCCACAAGTTAACCCTCAGGTCTTTTGTATCATTTGAATTTATTTTTTCTAAAGCTTAAGTTGTTTCACTTAATCTTTTAATTTTTAATGACTCGACGACTAGAACAAACTTGTAGCTCAACTGACGGTATTTAATGTTGCAAAGCAATGAGATAAAGCTAATGATATAACTGAAAAGGCTACGTTTCACTCACTCCTCCTGCTGGCAGTTACTGTTTGACTGTTAAGGGTTAATTGACAAATTCAGCTGATTCAAAAAAATGCAATTCCTTTCATATGCTTGTGAAATTGAACATTTTGATTAAACGCTCAGTGTTCAAGGTTTACACTAGCTGGTTTGGTCACATGTAAATTTGATCATTGAATGAGGACCCAATTTGGAATCCTTTTTAATGACAAATTTCACAGCCCAATGAGTCTTGGGACACTGACCATCCAAAGTTACTGGTTTCTGATTTGGATGTCATCCTTGCCTTTTCATCTTTCTGTCATAGGGGACATCATGGGTCGCTCCCTGAGGAATCTGGCTAACTTGCTACAGATGCCTTATGGCTGTGGAGAACAGAACATGATCATTCTTGCTCCCAATATATACACATTACGGTATCTGAAAGAAACTGCACAGCTCACCCCAGCCATCCAAGACACTGCCACGAGTTATCTTCAGAGTGGTATGACCAAATCTGAGTATTTAGACCAAGTCTGAAGCATCCCAATCCATAATACTGGACTTTTTAGATGCGTTTCTTAATCTAGTCTACTTTCTGTACTGGAACAGGTTATCAAGGACAGCTGAACTACAGGCACCGCGATGGTTCATTCAGCACTTTTGGTTATGATGCATCCAATACATGGTGCGTGTCCTGCAGGTCAAGTCTTGGTGATTTTTAGATGTTGTATAACTGAACTTGCTCTGTATCCAGGTTGACCGCCTTTGTCATGAGGACTTTTGGTCTAGCAAGGAGCTTCACCTACATAGATCCCAATGTTCTTAAGGGTGCAAAGGACTGGTTGATTGGCACGCAGGGTTCAGATGGCTGTTTTGTGCAGCAGGGCACTCTCTACCACAATGACATGAAGGTATACATCTCCTCGAACCTGCTTTTACTAAGTTGAGACTTGTTTTGAAGATTATGTTGTGTTGTAGGGTGGCGTGGACGATAACGTGACAATGACTGGCTACATTGTTGCATCGCTGCTTGAAATTGGAGTCCCTGTTACGGTATAAACAATAGTTGTATTTAGTTAAATTAACTTATGTTGAAGAAAAATAAGTTATTTTTGTCTACCAATATATACAATTTGTTTTTTTGTTATTTTGGTAGTACTGTGCATGAAGTTGCCCCTTTCCTTCCAGGACCCTGTCATTACGAAGGCTCTGTCGTTTTTGAGGCCTCTTGTTGGGAATCTGGGGAACACCTATGTTACTGCTCTGCTGGCCTACACCTTCAGTCTGGCTGGAGAGACCAACACTCGAACACAGCTTTTAAATGCCCTGAGAAATATTGCCATTTCTGAAGGTGATTATTCATCAATTTGTTTAATTTGTGTGGGTTTACAAATGAGAACTCATCAGGCTGGTCGTTCAGTGTTCAGCTTTGACAATATCAAAGGTTTGCATTCTTTGAAACCCTATCATTTTCTCCTATCTTTAGGTACTGCTCTACACTGGTCTCAGACTACATCTGGGGATACTCTGGCAGTGGAGATCAGTGCATATGTGCTGTTAGCGGTTCTCACTGTACAGCCTGTGACCACTGCTAATCTGGGCTATGCTAACCGTATTGTCAACTGGCTCGTGGCCCAGCAAAATCCCTATGGTGGATTTACCTCCACTCAGGTGACTTCAGATAGCAAATACCATAATTCAGACATGGTTTGTTGCTCACACTTTAAAGTGCATCTAATCAGGGCAATATGTACTGAAACTGATTACCTGGAAGCTCTTATACAGGTGTCTTGAATGCAGTTCAGTCTTTGTAAAAAAAATTCTACCAAATGGAGCAAAATGTTTTAGTGAGGTGTAGATGCAACTTTTAATACAACTTAAGCACAGGATTCACAATGGTTAAAGGTAGTTGAGTTCATCTTCAAACTAGCTTAGACTTGCTTCAGTAACTCGTCTTCTGAGCTGAGCCACTTGGTACAGTTTCTCAAGTCCAAAAACCTTTTGTTCATTGTTCATATAGGACACGGTGGTGGCTCTTCAGGCCTTGGCTCTGTATGCAGCTCAAGTTTTCAGCCCTGGAGGCTCCAGCAAAGTTACTGTTCAGTCCTCAGTGCCAACAGGAGACGTTTTCCACTTTGCAGTGACTCCCAACAACCGCCTGCTGTACCAGGAGAGTCCACTGAAGAACTTCCCTGGCACATATAGTGTTGCAGCAACAGGATCTGCCTGTGTTTCTGCACAGGTTTGCATGTTCAACCATTTCTGTTGGTGGTGTGCTCATGGTAATTTATTGTCTTTTTTATTTTGTTTTAATTACTTTTTTTGCAGGTTGCCTGTTTCTACAACATCCCGACACCTCCTGTTAGGTTTTCCAAAACACTGAGTGTTGGTGCAAAGGTTACTGGAGACTGCCAAGCTGTACCAGTCAACCTCATGTTGACCTTCACAGTGAGGTAAGAACTGCTTCCATGCATTTTTGTGACCTTAAAGACCCTGGTATATGTCTTATTTTATTATTATTTTTTTTTTTGAGGGCAAATTCTCACACCATGTGCTTTTGCATGCATCTTTAGCTTTCTGTATACCCATGTAACTTTAACTGGGGAGAAATCTGCACATCGAAGGAGTTCCAGTACAACTACCTATGGCAATATTTAGAGAAACCTTGCTTGTTCCTGTTGAATTAAGATTTTGTCACCCAGCCCTCTAATTTTTCAGATACACTGGTCCAAAGCCAACTACTAACATGGTTCTGGTGGACATCAAGCTCTTGTCAGGATTCACTGCTGACACCTCACTGGTTGGTATGAGACTTGAGGGTGACTTTGAGATCCTTGAAACTGCTTGCTGAAGTTTCTTTCTTACAGCTTGGATCTCCACCTAATTTCACTCCATTCGTGCAGAGAGTTGATGCTGAAGGTGATCATGTCCTTGTCTATCTACAAGAGGTGAGACCCATTGAACCTGCCATCTTAAATATGAGATGGATGACTTTGGGAACATCTTGTATTCCTCGCTTGAACATGTGCAAAGTAGCTTGCATTAGAGCAGTTCTGTCTGTTGAGAGTCTTTAAGTGACCAAGACCCCTCTGTCTGCAGGTTCCCAAAGGTGTTCCAGTGACCTTCAGTATACAGCTGACACAGGCTGTTGCAGTGAAGAATCTCAAGCCAGCGGTCATCAATATTTATGACTATTACCAGAGAAGTATGCTTGTCATTTTGATTTTATAGTTGAGCTGGATTTCATTTAGAGTGTGCTCATGCCAAGCTTTCCTTTCCTTTTTCAGGTGACCGTTTTGAGACCAAATATACATCCTCATGTCGATGATGGTGTTTTAGTTGACTAAATACATTTTTATAAATTAAAATAAAACATCCTACAATGTTTAAGTGTTCAGCTCCCTTTTTTATGGCAACTAAGGTAAACTGGATGTTATCAAACAGTAATGCTTGGTACTGCACCCAATCAATCTCATGCTGTGTTCACACCAGACATGGAATGCGTGCATAAATCACGCGTAAATAGCCGCATGAACATTTGAGTTTACTCGCTTCATACGTGCGTCAAACCCCGCTTCATTCACGTGTCAAATTCACATCAGAACAGACGCGGATTCGTGTGATGGGCAGGACTTCTGTCTGCCCGGTGACTCTAGCTTCATAGCTAAATGGCTAACATGGATTTTATGAATAAAATAAGCGTTTATGTGCTTTATGAAGACGCCGTCGACACGTTTAGGGTTGTGTCTGAGTCCACTACATCTTTTCAGCGGTGCATCCAGCTCTGTGAGCTCAAACCCCTCCAGAAACTGAACCTGGATGGAGGCTTTCAGCGGTGCTTCTGACTGAGCCAAGCAGAGTTTGAACTGTTGTCGGTGAAGGCTGGAGGATTTCCCTCGGAACACCGACAACAGGTCCCATGTCACAATCACGCCCTCACAAGAGCAAGCTTCTGATTGGTTAACGCAGCGTGAATGTATGCTGAAGTTTAGATTTTTCAAAATCAAGATTCGTGCAAAACGCTTCCAAGCGCATCATGTGCAAACCGCTCAATTCGCCCTGCGCCATTCGTGCAATTTGCATCATTCGCGCGTATCGTGCCGCTGGATGTCTATTCGCGCGTTTGCATTGACTTAACATGTAAATCACTCATGCTTGACGCGCATTCCGCGTCTGGTGTGAACGCAGCATCACTGAAAGCAAATCTTTTATTTGGGAGTTCAGGTGTGGAAAATATTTTGTTTTGTAATTTTTAAGGTAATAGGATTTTGGGGATTTGTTAAATTTGACAGTTTTTCTGCACTTTAGCTTCAGCTACAATTTAGATTAGCAATGATATTTCACTTGTGTATGCTTGAGCTGGTGTCAACAGTTAAGGAAAGCCTACCTTTCCAAGGTTTTCTTTTAAATGAGCTACTTTTCATTCAACCACAGACTTATTAGAAATGTAATTGCACAAAATGAATGTTGAATCCCAATATTAAACTGTTTTCTAATATAAGTCCTATAGTTTTATTAAACTTATACACTGACCACATGAAGGCAGCTATGTATACCATTCTCAAGGTTGGAGAGTGAAATAGAAACAGATTATTTCATAGATATAACTCAAAGAAAATACAGTAGAACTTGTGCAGTGTCAGTTCATATGCTCTCTGTATGACTTAAATAACTTTCAATATTTGTGGATGTGTTTCTGAGGAATCTGTTAGTAAAAAGACAAAACAATCTCAAAGTACTGTCAGTTTATTTTCATAGTAAAGGATTCACATTATGAAGTATTTAAAGGTTGAAGTATAGACCAAAGAGAAATTTAAGAACTAAATGGAATTAGAAATGCATTGAAAATAAAAACCAATCACTGACATCCAATAGTTAATTTAACAAAGAATGTGATGCAGTGATTTCCAGTCACCTATTTACTCTAAACTTGTGTCTTTTTCGGGTAAATGAAAGGTTTCTGTGTGATGTAGTGGAGGATAAAATAGGGTATATGTCGAAGCATGCTAATAGGACTTTTAATTTGTCAGTAACTTGGGTTAAATGTTTCCGGTTAATTGAATGCCAGCATTTTTTACCCCACTATATTCAATGTAGCTTCTGCACTAGTCTGCCGATTCTGACAGTCGTGTGAGCAAATTTATTATTATTTTTTTTTACGCTTGAGCAACTAAAATCGGGTGTCCAAACTCAGTCCTGGAGGGCCGATGTCTTAAATATCTAATTTCCAACCCCAATTAAACGCATCTGAATTGGCTTATCAAGCTCTTTCTAGGTATACTAGAAATTTCCAGGCAGGGGTGTTGGAGCTAAACTATGCAGGGCATCGGACCTCCAGGACTGAGTTTGGACATCTCTGAACTAAATGAATGCCAAAGTCTGTTTAACTTAATGTATTCGAGTAACATTACAACATTGATGCTGTAAAAGGAACTGTATGAAATGGAAAACTCCCAATAACAGGTCACTGGAAGTTTATCAGTATGGGAAACACACTAGCTTGGCATATACCCCATGAGGAGGAAAAGTATACACCAAAATACACAAAGTGTGAGGGTGATTTCTTTTGTGTCGGGAAGTTTAAAGTGTTAGGGAGTGTCTTTACACATTCACTGTTCATCGCCAGTTAAAAATCGCTTGGGTATGAACAAGGGGTGTACAATACTGGGAAAATATGTGTCATGTTGAGTATTGCTATAACATTTCTTAGCGTATTAATTTCCCTAGACAAATGCTATTTTCATGTATTTAATCTTATTTATTTAATGATATTAAAATAAACAATATTTTTTTCTAACATTCTAATTCAGACAAAAAAAAAAAACTGTGTGGTGTTAGTCTTTAAAAACACTATGATTGAGTGATCATAGCAGATATTTGAATTTAATTGTCTTTTGTCATTTTACGTCTTTCCTCTCGACTCTGCCCATTAATTTTTATTTCAGGTTGGGTCACTTTAGCCAATAGCAGAAAAGCAACTGTTGTGGAGGTGGGGCTAAAGATAGGAAGCCATCATCTGATTAGTCAAATTTAGATAACCAATGCCTAATTTTATTTATCACAGATGTCTGCAATACATGTATTGTATATACTATTATAGTGATAATAATCATTTTGAGATGTATTGTGTAGCCCGGGTGTGAATGCTGAAAAGCATCTCCAAAAAAATGTGAAGTTTAAGCATTATGCACGAGCATTAAGAATTGTTTGCATTCCGATTTTGACATTAAAGGCACAATAAATGGGAAAGGTAATAAAGTCTTTCTATGAGACGATCTGCCAACATCTATCAGAACTAGATGTCTTTGCTGCAGTCTGTAGCATGTTGACACTGGATCAGGTCCAATATGTAGTGGACACTGTAATGTCCATGTTACTGTGACTGTTGGGATAGATGGTTGTGTTTAGGATTGGGGAAGGCGTAGACATTAATAACTGAGGTTTGGGGTAGGTGTAGACGTTAATAACTGTGAGATTGGGTTTGGGGTAGGTCTAGATGTTAATAACTGAGGGTAGGGTTGGAGTGGATGGATTTAGACATTAATAACTGTGTGGTTGGGTTTAGGGTTGGGGTAGTTGTAGACCAGGGGTGACCAAACTTGTACCTGCATGGCTGGTGTTCTGGAGAGTTTAGCTCCAACCCTAATCAAACACACCCGAACCAGCTAATCAAGCTCTTACTAGATATACTGGAAATATCCTGACAGGTGTGTTGAAGCAAGTTGGAGCTATTTTAATCAGGACATCTGCCCAACAGCACCGAGTTTGGACACGCCTGGTGTAGACATTAATAACTGTGAGGGTTGGGTTTAGGGTTGAAGTGGGAGTAGATGTTAATAACTGTGTGGTTGGGTTCAGAGTTAGGGTAGGTGTAGATGTTAATAATTGTGAGGTTGGGTTTAAGATTGAGGTGTAGACCTGTAGACCTCAATAACTGTGAGGTTGGGGTAGGTGTATATGGTAATGACGTTGAGGTTGGGGTAGGTGTAGGCGCTAATGACTGTGTGGTTGGGTTTAAGGTTGAGGTAGGTGAGACGTTGATAACTGTGGTTGGGTTTAGGGTTGGGTAGGTTTAGATGTTAATAACTGAGGTTGATTTTTAGGGTAGGGGTAGGTTAGTTCAGGGATCACCATTCTTGTTCCTGGACGTCCGTTGCCCTGCAGGGTTTAGCTCCAACTTGCCTCAACACGCCTGCCTGGGTGTTTCAAGTATACCTAGTAAAGCTGCGCTCACACTTGACTTTTCTCCCTATAGACGTTGGGGAATGTGTCAGACCAGTAACGCAGGGTCATGCGTCAAGTTTGGCAGGTTGCTGCGGTGCAAAGTTCAAGCTTGGTGAATTCTGACTTGCGAAATCGCATCACTTGACTGTGAGACCAATCAAGGATCAAAACATGACCTCTCTGAACAGAAATTTAAAACATGGAGCAATCGCTTGCATTTTTTAATATCTAATCATCTTGTTTAATCCCGCCCCTCTTCGCAGCGCCGTACGACAGAATTTTGCACACAAACTCAAGTGTGTCACAGCTTAAGACCTTGATTAGCTTGTTCAGGTGTGTTTGGGTTGGAGCTAAAATCTGCAGGACAATGGACTTCGAGGAACAAGTTTATTGATCCTTGGTGTAGATGTTCATAACTGTGAGGTGAAATTTAGAGTTGTAGTCGGTGTAGACATCATAAACTGTGAGGTTGGGGTAGGTGTAGATGTTAATAACTGAGGGTTGGGGTTGGTGTAGTCCTTTAAAACTGTGAGGTTTAGAGTTGGAGTAGGTTTAAGCATTAATAACTGATGGGTAGGTTTAGGGATGGGGTAGGTGTACATGTTAATATTCGTGGGCTTGGGTTTAGGATTGTGTAGATGTTAATAACTGAGGGTTGGGGATGGTGTAGTCCTTAATAACTGTGCAGTTGGTTTTAGATTTGAGTTTGGTGTAGACGTTAATAACTTTTATGTTGTGCTTAGGGTTGGTATAGATGTTAATAACTGTGAGGTTGGGTTTAGGGTTGTGGTAGGTGTAAATATAAGTAACACACATTGTAATGAGTAATTTAAATTGAATACAATTTGGTTCTTATTTCTAGCAACAACCACTAGCGCGGGCATGTCCACTACAAATTTGACATGATCCAGTACTTCATTGAGCACCAGACTGTGAGGATACACATTTTGTACTTATTGTTATGCTAGAGCGTATTGGTTGGTTGTTTCTGTGCCGCTGTGTGTGTCTCTCTTTTTCTCTCTCTCTTTCTGTCCCGCTCCTGTTTCCAGGTCGCTCTGCCTTAATTGGACGTGTTGCGTCTCTTTTGAAAAGGAGACTGATGGAGTCAGATCGCAGGAGGAGAGACGGAGAGCTTTCAAAGAATGTGCCGTTCTTGTTTAAAGCCTGTTGTAGTGCTTTTCTTCTTGATCTTAAATTGTGAACTTTAAGGGGCTCTCCACCTTTTTCCTTTCCCCTCCTTGTTGTGACTGTCACACACGTATACATTGTATAAAAAAGTCTGAAAGCTGAACCATTTACTGTGAACTGACCTTTTCTCCTGTTTTTGGTTTAGTTAAGGAGTAAGGGTATTTGTAATTCATTTTCTGCATTTCTGTTGGTTCAGTGGGTGAGTTATCTTCGGGTTGGAGTTAGCTGATGTATTGTTTATTATTTTGGCCTTGCTCAGTCCTGAAGCTATTTTTGTTACGCCCCATTCACACGGGGTTTCAGCGTCAACGCTTGACTGAAGGCGTGTCTGAAGTTGGGGCTGAAGCGATCATCATAGAAGCGTCAGCCAATGAAATTCAGTCAGCAATAGGCCACTGTCAGAGCTGGTGTATTTGATACAGCGATCTGATTGGCTGACGCTTCTGTCAGCGCTTGAAAAATTGAGCTAGTTCCAACTTCTGCAGCGAGCAATGCCTCTGAAGCGGTGCCAACGGATCTGCAATGCAGTTAGACAACGCCTGACGTCACCCATTTAAAGTGAATGGGAAGCGTTGACACTGACGCCCCATGTGAATGGGGTGTTAGTGCTCATTCTTTGTTTTCTTGTAAATAAAAACTTTTTTTTCGCCTTCTCACAATAAAATAACCTTTATTTATTTATTTATAATGATTAAACAGGAAAAGATTAAAAGATAATCGAGTCTGACCCCGTATGAATGCTGTTTTTCAGCAGGTTCCTGCTCCAATAGTATCTGGATGCAGCCTTTATGATGCAAGCTGAGATTGCATCACTCAGCGATGCAATGTCAGACACAATGCACTCAAATGGAGTGAGTGATGTCACTGTGATGGTTAGGGGTGGGGTTAGGTGAGCTCATAAAAAGGATTGGATGCAGCTCAGATTGCACTGCACCAGGTCTGCATTCAGACCCTTCTCTCCTGCTCTTCAGAAAATAAAATGACAGACATCTCATCCATCAACACAGTACAAACAATCACCAATCATATAAAATAGAGAAAAGCAGGCTACTATCTCAGTGGCTACAGCGATAGTTGACCATCAGAAGACGAGCATGGCATTTTTTTAAACAGTCTCAGTGTTGGTATTGTTTTGAGATGATGTGGGATCTCATTCCAGACTTTTGTGAAAACAGAAAGATCTCTGTCCATAACAATGTTTAAAAGCCGGTACTGGCAAACATCCATTTGTTACAGATCTGGTGGAACGATCAGTCCTTGTGTTGAGTTTTGGTACCAAAGCACAAAGGGCTGCTGAGGTAGCGCTATTTTAAATTTGATAGTACAGTTTAATACCCGTGTTCATAATGTAGTTTTGAAATGTTAAAGCTTTAGAAAGTGATGGAGCAAAACAGTGATGTGTCCATCCAGAAAGTCTGTTGTGGATCTTATAGGCCCTATTGTACAGTCTAGCTATTGGCTCCAAGATATCGTTTGTTGTGAGAGACCAAACAGGCAAACCGTAAGACAAGGTAGACAAGATTATGGCATGCAGATAAGTTTCTGAAACAGAAGAAGACAAATTTGTCCTAATTTTGCCATAAACAAATAACTTTTGTTTCAGCTTTTTATAAACATTTTGCACATGGTTACAATAAGAGAGTTGAGAGTCTAGACTGATTCCTGAATATTGATATGTGGGTACAATGGAAAGTGAGGAGAGGCGACGCAGTGGGTAGCACGTTCGCCTCACGGCAAGAAGGTCGCTGATTCGAGCCTCGGCTCAGTTGGCGTTTCTGTGTGGAGTTTGCATGTTCTCCCTGCAGTTGCGTGGGTTTCCTCCAGTTGCTCCGGTTTCCCCCACAGTCCAAAGACGTGGTACAGGTGAATTGGGTAGGCTAAATTGTCCATGGTGTATGAGTGTGTGTGTGAATGAGTGTATGTGAATGTTTCCCAGAGATGGGTTGTGGCTGGAGGGGCATCCGCTGCGTAAAAACTTGCTGGATAAGTTGGCGGTTCATTGCACTGTGGCGACCCCAGATTATTAAAGGGACTAAGCCGACAAGAAAATAAAATAAAAGATAATTTTCTCCTAGGTGAATAAAAGTACACACACTCTGTTTTCTTAACATTAATAGTCAAATGATTGTCTTGCAGCCACTCATGTAAATGCTGAAGATCTCTTTAAGGTCATTTAAATCATAAACCTGTTAACTGTTTATTTATTTATTTTCTTTAACTTTTATGTTCAACCTCAGCCCTAGACATTTGTGGTCGTAACACTATTGTTATGGCAGTGATTCTTGGTTTAACTCTCATACCTTTTGGTTCTTTGCTGATTTTACAGCACTTTGGATAGGTTGTGTGAAAATGCTCTATAAATAAAGGGAAAGAAAGAAAAGAAAGAAAGGCACAAAAATGTCCTCTCCTACACCAATCATTTCACTTATTTCCCTCTTGTTATTACCATTGTTTTTCTGTGCGCACAGATGCAGTTTCTATAACTCAACTTGTTGAACTACTGAACTACTTCTTTTGATAGGATACTTGATTTAATTTCGCATGGACAAATGGAGAAACCATGTAGAAAAAAAGTGCCGTTTTGAAAATACCCGTGTTTGTGAACAGGGCCTTAAAGTGGAGAGAAACCGTGTGTGTGTGTGTGTGTGTGTGTGTGTACTAGAGTCGCTCCTGCTCCAGCCACACCACCGCCCTCTGCTGGCTGAGGATGGTGCTGCGTATGACAGCCAGCAGCTCGTCTGTGCTGTTCCATGTATTGGGCTCCACCGCACTGAACATCAGAGGAAGAGTCTCCAGCTGCAGCTCCTCCATCTGACTGGCCTCCATCAGGTCCTCCTCTCTGTGGCCTGACAACAGCTTCCTGAAACAAACACACACACATACAGGGGAAATTAAGACACACCAGCACTGGGATGCCTCTGAAGATTTTAAAATCTGCTGTTCATTATAGCTTAGTTTTAGTTTAGTTTACACATTTCTATTTAGTTTTTTTATATTTAAAGGGACCTATAATTTTGAGCTATTCTTAGACATCTTTTAGATATTTCACGGACAGCCCAATCCTTGTTTTAGCCAATACGTTTGTGCTTAGATGTCTAATAGACATTATTAAACATAAAAAAGTGCTTGCTGGGGTGTTTTTCTGCTTCATTCAAATATCATTACACCCCTAAAAAATAATAACATTAATAACTGCACACCTGAACTTGCGTCCCTTCTTGTCTTTGGGTTTGATGTGGATTATTATGGGATAGATGCTCTGCTTCAGGAGATTCTCCACATGATTCAAGCCCAGCTGAAGCAGGCAGTGTTTGTCCTGAAAACACACATGGTTTAAGCATAGATATGACTCTGTGTGTATATATGTGTGTGTGTCTGTGTGTTATATACCTGCTTAATAACCTCTTGAATACTCTGTATTTTGATTCCCAGTGGCTGATCAGTGGAGTCCAAGAGGAACACACTTTTATCCTGGCGCACGGCATTCTCCAGTTGCTCTGTACAACAACAACGATTCATAAAACGTGAATAATTCCTGACATCATGAAGAGGTAAGAGCATCCAGACTTTTAGAAAAAAAAACATATCAGTCAGAGAGTTATTAAATTATCAATATTATATCAATAATAACTGGCATTATCAAATATAAAGAGTGTAAGGTGTCTATTGTTCCAATCGATCAGCAGAAAACAGAATGAGTTTTTCCTCTCTTAATTAAACAGTACAATTTTTACGAATTCCTGCATCAAAAAACAGTATTTAGGACAGAAACTACAATAGGAATTAAAGTAAATATAACAAACTAAACTGTAGCAGAAACCCAAATAGTAGTAATGAGATAAATAAGATAACATTGTTTAGAAAAGTAGCACATATTGGGCTGTAACAGTATAAAATAAATATATGAGGGAAGTACAGCAGTAGCAAATAAAACTGTCATGACAGCCAGAGATCCATGTTGGGAAAGATCGCACATGAACCACAGACCTTTAACGAACTACGACTTCCTAAATTACGCTTTGCACACAGCGGACTCCATTTCCATCAGAGGTGTAAAGAGTACCTGAAAACCATACTTGAGTAAAAGTACAGATACCTTGCTGTATATGCCGTCATATTGGGGAAATAAACACACCCAGTCCTTTTTCAATTTATTAACATAAAAACGGTGGACCAATTGGATCAGTTTTCAGACCAACCGCAATTTACGTAGGAGTTAAACAAATAACTCACAGCACTGTCATGTCTGTATGTGTCCACCAGAGGTTCGAGATGAGTTCGAGATGAACTCAGAGGGTGAAATACAGCTGCCAAGAACTACAAGTCCATCCATTCCTTCGAGCACACACCCGGTCTTCCATCTATACTGATTTGCAATACACAGCTGTCTCCGTTTTCCTGTTGATTTCTTGGACTACATATACAGCTATTTCTCCATTGTTTGTTAGTTCGTCGTGTTTGGTATGTTGTTCTGAGAAGTTTCTTGTATCCTGCCATAGTCCTTGAGTCTTGTTTGTAGTTATCTGTCATAGTTCCTTGTTTTGTTTATTTCTTGTTATTTTGTCACTTTGATTTTTGGATTTCTTGATCTTTCTGTCACCGCACATTACCATCATCAAACTGCATTTGGATCTACACCTTGGGTCCGTTCTTCGTACCTCGCTTAAATGATCTAAGATGATTTGGCAGATCCTGGATATTTTAATCTTGATAACTGATCTCTCGCTAATTTGGTTCTTCAAACAAGTTCGCGAATCAGATTAGAATATCTGGATGAACTGATCTGAGATCGCTGCGTTTGTTGTGAAGGACAGATCTATCGATCCTCGAAATCATGATCAGCAATGCAACGATTGGCTGACGGCACAGCAGCGTAATGACATCATCTGATTAATATTCAATTATCCATGTGAGCAAATTTACATAAAATTAGCAGTAAACGGCTTGTTAAATATGACACGCAGTAACTTCACATTTGTTGTGAGCTGCAGGCTTTACACTTTCATTTGTCAAGACAAGAGTATTCATCATGTATTTCAATGCAAATCAATGTATTTAGTTCTTCATTTAGAAAAGATTTTCTTTATTATAGTAACCGTTTTTTAATCGGTGTAAAGAATAACTGGTTGTTTCCAAAAGCATTTTGATATTGTTAAAGGCGTCTGCAACTTTTGTGAAGCATCAAATCACTGGCATATTAACTGCCAAAACATGTTTATGACTGCATAAATGTATTATTGCTTTTAAAAAAAAGTCACATATTGTGCAATTCTATTGTACACAATTTGTACTAAAGCGATCTAAAAAGTTCATATCAATAAGTTTTCTCTTTGCAACACCAGGTGGCAGTCTTTGTACTTTCATTTCGAGGGTGCAGATTGCATAAGTTTTATTAATATGTATAACTTTATTTATTTTATTAATAACTATAACTTTTATATATATAGTTAAAAAATATTTACTATTTTCCCAAGTGTATATAACTTTTACTGTAAGAAAATATCAGAACTCGGTACATACTTTCTGTATTATCTTTGCTTGAACTGAGCCAATCTAATCCTGTTTATATGAATTGAGCCTGCTCCCGATCAGGTTTGACCTAGCAGATCTGTTGCCATGACAACAACTCTCGGATCAGCTTTGAAGAACGAAACGATCCTGGATCGTGTCAAATCGTCAACATCCAAATCCAGCTAACTGAGTAATCCACGTACGAAGAACGGACCCCTTGTTGTCTCCGTCCTTGTCAACAAACCGTGACAGTGTAACGGAGGCCAGCTAGTGTGTGCTGTGCAGGTAAACCTCACTCCTCTGACCTCTAAAGGTGCTCTGGCGACAAATGCTAGAGGTCATGGTCTTTAGCCTCCTTGGTAGAGCACCCGACTCCTATGCGGAAGGTCGCTGGTTTGATACCAGCTCGGAGCGGGTTGGGTAGCGTAGGACCGGCAGGGTTACAACAGCACGACTACAATTACAAAAAAATTTGCTCTGTTAAATTCACTAACCTTTTAATGCCTTTTGGTGCGATTATAACCCACTATTAAAAACAACAACAACAACAATGACTGAATGTTTTGAATGGGAAGCTGGAATGTAGCCGTGGCGGGATGCATTTTGGTGTGGCGCCCCGCCATGGAAGAATGAATGTAACCATGGGACGTTTTGTTGTATTGATGTTCCAAAGCCCAAGTCTTGTATGAGTTTCTCTTGTTTATTTGATACCTTGTAAGACTTCACGAAGACTATATAATTAAAATTGCACTTGAATCCTACCTTTTGTCCTCGTCTCATCACCGCATCGTGACAAAAACACAAATAAACATCCATATTTTCCAACTAAGCCAGAAATGAGGAAAATAGGTCAGAAATAGACAGCTTTTTCATCTAGAACCATTTTTTTGTTAAATACGACAGTGCGTTGCCAAATAGTGTAAAATTGTTCAGTATTACCGCAAACTGTATAGCTATTATTATCTGTTTGAAAAAGCAAAGATTTTAGAAGCCGATAGTACAAATTCCATCTGAAAATGTAGAGATATTTTAGCATTATTCAATACTTCATGACTATTTTATTTAAATTTAATTATTTAGCAGATGCTTGAATCTAAAAAGAGAGGGATACCACAAGCGATTCATCATCAAGAGGCCAAGATACAGTAAATATACTACATTCACAACAGTCAATTTGGTTCATCCAATTCACCTATAGCGCATGTGTTTGGACCCGAAGGAAACCCACGCCAACACGGGGAGAACATGCAAACCCATTCATTCATTTTCTTTTCGGCTTAGTCTCTTTATTAATCAGGGGTCGTCACAGTGGAATGAAAGAGCAACTTATCCAGCATATGTCTTACACAGCGGATGCCCTTCCAGCTGCAACCCATCACTGGGAAACATCCATACACTCTCATTCACACACATGAACTACGGACAATTTAGCCTACCCAATTTACCTAAAGCACATGCCTTTGGAGTTGTGGGGGAAACCGGAGTACCCAGAGGAAACCCGCGGCAACACGGGGAGAACATGCAAACTCCACACAGAAATGCCAACTGACCCAGATGAGGCTTGAAAAAGTGACCTTCTTGCTTTAAAGCAATAGTGCTACTCACTGCGCCACCGTGACGCCAACATGCAAACTCCGCACAAAAAAGCCAACAGACCCAGCCGAGACTCGAACCAGTGACCTTCTTGCTGTGAGGCCACAGTGCTACCCACTGAGCCACCGTGCTACTCTATGCCCTTTTCAAACCTTGAAAACCCTCGATTAAAATTCAAGTGTTGTCAAGGATTTCCAGCAGCTGTATGAGTTTTGCTGTCCTATATTAGCGGAGCTGTACCTGGATGGCAGATGTCGAAGTCCTGGCCGGATTCGGCAGGCTGCATTAGCCGCTCGATGATCCCGCAAGACAGCAGAGACGGAGAAAACACCACCGGACGCTTGCTGGAGACCTCAACCATCTGAACCAGACTGAATGGGATCAGCTGCTCCTCATGACCTGCACACAAAGCCTCGTTTTTGTGAATTATGAGGACATTACATAGTTTTAATACTGTACAAACTGTATTTTCAATGGCCCTCCCCCCAACCATATCTCTAATCCCATCCCTCAAAGTAAATAGCAGTTTTACTTTCTGTAGGATGATTCTTGATCAGTAATTTCCTCATAATCCAATACCTTCCTCTAATACCTGTGTCATACCCCTATCATTATACACATTTGTGTCCTGATAAGTCACAAAAACAGGTATACACAGACACACACAGGATATTCTCTCTGATTGGATGAATGCATAAGTGGGCGGGGCTTACGGTTGCTGAGTGTGTAGAGCACTGGATTGGATGAGCCAATGGAGCGATAGTCTGACGCGACGGCTTTAATGAGCCGAACACGCTCTGGGTTTTTCCTGCTGAACTACAGACACAAAACAACAACGTGTGAGAGAGAGACAGACAAATATTAACAAATGAATGTGTATCTACAGGCAAAATGACAAACAGACGAGGTATCCAGACAGACAGAAAGCACACAACTCAGTATCTGTGAGACATACAGACATCTCTCTGCAGCCAGAGACTGTCAGAGGGTTATCACAGACAAACACAAATAAATGGGTACCTACAGACAGATCCAGAGACACATAACAACAGACAGACAGACGGGTATATCAGACAGGTAAAGACAGACAGGTATGTGAGCAGAAATGTGTATTGACAGAGAAGCAAACAGACAAATAATAATTACACACAGATTGATAACAGACAGACAGTAATTACAGGCTAGAAAGAAAGACAAACAAAAAGAAAAACAGAGAGAAAGAGACGGAAAAACAGACAGAAAGATTGACAGAGATAGACAGGCATACAGACAGACAAGAGACAGAAACACAGACAAACAGAAAGACTGACAACCAGAAAAACAGACAGAGGCAGACAGACAGAACAACAGACAGAAACACAGACAGACAGACAAACAGGAAAAACAACACACAGATATTCAGACAGACAAACAAGAAAGAGTGACAGATCGTCAGACAGACATAAAAACAAACAGACACAAAGACAGATGGACAGACAGACAGACAGAAACACAGACAGAGAGACAGACAGAAAAAAAACAATCAGACAGAAACATGGACAGACAGAAAGAACAACAGACAGGCAGGCAGACAGACAGAAAGACAACAGGCAGAAGAACAGACAGACAGAAAAAACAAAAGACAGACAGACAGAACAACAGACAGACAGACAGAAGGAACAACATACAGACAGGCAGAAAGACAGAACAACAGACAGAACAACAGACAGACAGACAGAAAGACAACAGGCAGAAGAACAGACAGACAGACAGAAAAAACAAAAGACAGACAGACAGAACAACAGACAGACAGACAGACAGACAGACAGACAGACAGACAGAAGGAACAACAGACAGACAGACAAAGACAGACAAAACAACAGACAGACAGAACAATAGACAGACAGAAAGAACAACTGACAGAAAGGCAGATAGACACACAGACAGTCACACAGAAGGAACAACAGACAGACAAAAA
Source organism: Danio rerio (assembly GCF_049306965.1). Lineage (NCBI taxonomy): Eukaryota > Metazoa > Chordata > Actinopteri > Cypriniformes > Danionidae > Danio > Danio rerio. The sequence goes on from NC_133178.1 coordinate 2,172,285, forward strand.
GACATACAGACAGAAAGAACAACAGACAAACAGAGATACAGACAGACAGACAGACAGAAATAACAACAGACAAACAGAGATACAGACAGACAGACAGACAGAAATAACAACAGACAAACAGAGATACAGACAGACAGACAGACAGAAATAACAACAGACAACAAGAGATACAGACAGACAGACAGACAGAAATAACAACAGACAACAAGAGATACAGACAGACAGACAGAAATAACAACAGACAAACAGAGATACAGACAGACAGACAGACAGACAGAAATAACAACAGACAACAAGAGATACAGACAGACAGACAGACAGAAAAAACAACAGAGACAGACAGAAAAAACAACAGACAGACAGACAGAGAGAAAGAGCTACAGATAGACAGAACAACAAACAGTTAGACAGACAGACAGAAAGAACAACAGACAGACAGACAGAGAGAAAGAGCTACAGATAGACAGAACAACAAACAGTTAGACAGACAGACAGAAAGAACGACAGAACAATAGACAAACACAGACAGAACGAACAACAGACAGACGGAACAACAGACAGACAGACAGACAGACAGATCGAACAACAGACAGACAGACAGACAGAAACAGAAACACAGACAGACAAGAAGAACAACAGACAGACAAAAAAAACAGAGACAGACAGAGAGGAAGAACAACAGACAGACACAGACAGACAAACAGATAGAAAATAGATAGATACACAGAGACATAAAGACTGACAGACAGACAGACAAACAGAAAGACAGACAGCTATCAACAGTCACCTTCATCCTGTACTGATTCTGTTCAATGGCCATTGTGCGCAGCCTCACCAACAGCAGCTGCTGAGCCCTGAACCAGAAGAACACCTTTAACATTGTCAAGTGTTTCAATTGTGTGTGTTTGTGTGTGATGTGCCTGTTGAAGTCTATGTGTGCGTGCGTGCGTGCGTGTGTGTGTGTGTGTGTGTGTGTGTGTGCGTGTGTGTGTGTGTGTGCGTGTGTGGTATGTGTGTGATGCACCTGTTATAGTTCGGCACAGCTCCAGTCTGCAGTGGCGCCCCCGTGTGTTTGTCCACGCGAGCGCAGCGCCACTGGTATTTCCCGTTGTATCGCGTGTCGGTGACGTGCAGCACATCATCACACTGGACACAGAGACACGGCGGATCCCCATGGGAACTGAGGTCAAGGTTCACACGCACATAGAAGGAGTCGGCGCCGACGAAAGATGGAGACGAGAGTTCAGCCATTAAACGAGAATAACCTGAAGAAAGGAGAGGAGAGATACTGAAACACATGCTAATCAATCATCAACATCAGAATTCATTCATTCATTCATTTCAGCTTAGTCCCTTTATTAATCAGGGGTCACCACAGCAGAATGAACCTCCAACTTAACCAGCATATGTTTTACACAGCGGATGCCCTTCCAGCCGCAACCCAACATAAACTCTTGCATTTGCACACAAACACTACGGCCAATTTAGCCTACCCATTTCACCTGTAGTGCATGTGTTTGGACTGTATGGGAAACCAGAGCACCTGGAGGAAACCCACGCCAACACGAGGAGAACAATGCCAACTGACCCAGTTGGAACTCAAACCAGTGACCTTCTTGCTATGAGGCAATCTTGCAAACCAGGCTCATTCTGAAAACGTAGTCCGGTGAACGTTTTTGGAGACTGCGAATTATGTAGTCGGAGGTACGTATGGCTGCATTTCATTATTTAAGCGATTGCTATGGAGCCGTGTGACGGCGCTCCTTTTGGCACTTTGGCTGACCGCTTACCTCCGTGTGGAGGGCTTTCCTGCCGCAAGCAGTTTGTCCAGTTAGCTCGACGTGTATGCAGAGAGGAGCTGACCATGACGACGACGACCGGGTTCGAGTCCGGGAAAGAGCGGTTCCAGAAATCAGGTAAGACAAAAACAGAATCCAAAAAATAAAGCGAACGACTGAACAACCGGGTGAGAATTTAGTAAAATCCAAAAACGTGGTCAAATCAGACCAGGGTTTTTCTTTTTCTGGACGGCTTTTGTTAATAGTCAGTTGGGTTTAGGGAAGTAAGTGGGTGGGCGGGTCAATCGGTAAAATAGGTTGGGTTTAGGGAAGGAGGAGGGTGGGTCAGTCGATTGGCCAGTCGCCCAGTCAATCATTCAGTCAGTCAGTCAGACAGACGGTCATTCGACAGCGACCTCTTGTGGGTTTACACGAGAACAGCGCGGACGCGAACGGCACTCGCAAGAGACATTTGAGAAGCGAAAAAGCGCACACAGCGGCCTCTCGCGGAAACAAAATCTGCAAAAAAATACGTACCTCCAGGGAACGTCCGTGGGACTACGTTTTTTAGAATGAGCCTGGGTTGCAATCGTGCTACCGTGACACCAAAGTTCATTTATTATTTATACAATTAAGTAAAGCAACACATAATTGCTTATAACTAGGGCCAGACGGAATCTGCGGATATTTTTTGCTATTTCTGTGCAGAATTTGGTAGAAATCTGAGGATTTAAGCTGATTTATTTTGGGAGAATTATATCTAAAACCTTAATAATATATGAAATAAAACCCTTTATAACTTAAAAAATAACCCTTTTTAACTTGTATTTAATGTTTACAATGCAAATTAAATTAGATCTACTATATTTGGTAAACAAAGCAAGTCTCATATAATATCTCTACTAAAAGACAGAAAATATTACTATACAAACTGTATTGTAAATAAAACATATTCGCAATAATAATATTGATTAATTTAAAAACTGAATAAATATGAATTTACACACAAGTAGATAAACAGAATCAATGATGGGCTAAAAGTCAGCAGAATTCTGCGCTTGCAGATTCTGTGTGGACCTACTCATAACAAATATAGCTTAAGGGGCTAATAATGTTGACCTTAAATAGTTTTTTAATGAAAAACTGCTTTTATTCTAGCTGAAAGAAAACAAACAAGAGTTTCTCCAGAAGAAAAAATATTAGAGGAAATACTGCGAACAATTCCTGAATCTGTTCAACATCATTTGGGAAACATTTGAACAACAACAAAAATCATTCGTGAATGAATTCTGACCTAAGCTGTATATGTAAGCTGTGATATTTTTTTGTAATGAAGTGAGCAGACAGAGTTGATGTTGGTGTGTGTGTGTGTGTGTGTGTGTGTGTGTGTGTGTGTGTGTGTGTGTGTGTGTGTGTGTGTGTGTGTGCTCACTCACCGTCTGGATTGTGTGTGTGTTTGAGTGAGTTTGGTTCAGTCCACCACTGCAGAGAGAAATGAGCCACTTCCGCCGTACACTGATTGAGACACACACGACCGTCACCGAACAACACCTGATCCAGCTGACACACACACACACACACACACAAAAAAAGCCAGAGAAACATCATTAATCATTACACACACACACACACACACACACAAGTGTCCTAGAAATACATCATCTCTAGATGGAAGATTTTGATCTTTATGAGCGCTTCACTGTGAACTCTACTGAATGCATATTCAATTCATTTTACTAAATGTTATCTTATCTTATTAACTAGGCAGGTTAGAGTAATTAGGCAAGTTATTGTTTAATGCTGGTTTCTTCGGTAGACTATTGAAAAAAGTAGCTTAAAGGGGCTAATAATATTGACCTTAAAATGTTAAAAAATAAATAAATAAAACTGCTTTTATTCTAGCCGAATAAAACAAATAAGACTTTCTCCAGAAGAAAAAATATTATCAGACATACTGTGAACATTTCCTGAATCTGTTCAACATCATTTGAGAAATATTTAAACAAGAAAATAAAATTTCAAAGGGGGGCGAATAATTCTGACTTCGTATATATACAGTCAAAAGCAGAATTATTAGCCCCCCTGAATTATTAGACTGCTTGTTTATTTTTTCATCAATTTCTGTTTAACGGAGAGAAGATGTTTTCAACACATTTCTAAACATAATAGTTTTAATAACTCATCTCTAATAACTGATTTATTTTCTCTTTGACATGATGACAGTAAATAATATTAGACTAGATATTCTTCAAGACACTTCTATACAGCTTAAAGTGACATTTAAAGGCTACACTAGGGTAATTAGGTTGACTAGGCAGGTTAGGGTAATTAGGCAAGTTATTGTATAACGATGGTTTGTTCTGTAGACTATTGAAAACAAATATAGCTTAAAGGGGCTAATAATTTTGACTCTAAAATGGTGTTCAAAAAATTAAAAACTGCTTTTATTCTAGCAAAAATAAAACAAATAAGACTTTCACCAGAAGAAAAAATATTATCAGACATACTGTGAAAATTTCCTGAATCTGTTCAACATAATTTGGAAAATATGTTAAAAAGAAGAAAAAATTCAAAGGGGGGGCGAAAAATTCTGACTTCAACTGTATATATATTATTTTTCTTTTCTAATATTAAGTAAAGACTATGTTCCTTGAAGACACTTTATAAATTTCCTTCTGTAAATACACCAAAACTTGTTTGATTACTAATATGAAGCAGTTCGTTTGTGGTGTCTGACCTCCAGCAGTTCAGTGCCCTCCCTCAGGCCGCAGGCCTCAGCGGTGGAGCCCTTCTTCACCGTTTGCACGAACACACCGCTGCGGTTTCCCCCAACTATAGTGATGTCCTGTGCCAGGCTGAGGCTTCTGGGGGACGAGGAGAGCGACACTGACCTGAGAAAAACACAACAGAAGAAAACACAACAGAAAAATTATGGTTACGCTTTATTTTGATGGTCCGTTTGTTGAATTCAGGTTGCATTGCATCTACATACAAAGTAGACTGTTAGGTTAGTGTAAGTTGACATGTACCTGAAAAGTTTCTTATAGTCAGTTAAATGTCTGTTGAAGGAGCAGAATCCGCAGATATTAAGCAGACAGTCGACTAATACTCAATACTAATACTAATACTCAGTGGGCAGTCTCACAATATCACTCCCGAGTGAGCACGCTTGGCGTGTGTGTGTATGTTTATACAGACAGCTTGTTATAGCCTCCCCACAAAATACAACACTGTGTATGGAAAGCACCGTCAATGTACCGTGATGCACCGAGATATCGAATTGAACTGAATCGATGGCATGATAATTGTAACCGAACCAAACTGTGAGACCAGTATAGGTTAACACCTCTATCAGCCAAGACTCTAAATGAATCGAAGCTGTTTATGAGCCTTCCTAAAGCACATGAACAGGTATTTTGTCAATAAATTCCCTGTTAGCCATTTAGCAAATGAAGCTACAGTCACAGGACAGAAAGAAGCCCTGCCCATGACGCAAATCCACGTCTATTGTGAAATAAATTTTAAGCACAAATGAAGCGAGTAAACTCAAAATGTTCACACGTCTATTGACGCGCGAATATTGAACATGTCTGGTGTGAACACAGCATAAAATCTAAAAATTCCAAAATAATTTTAAAAGATTCAGGCAGATAGATTAACTGCATTTGCAAAAATATAACTTTTTTGAGGGTCTTGATCTGAAAAAAAAAAGAGAAAGGTGAAGCTGCAGGCCCGGAGACCCAACTGCACGCTCAGACCTGCGCGCACAGACCTGCACTTCCAGACCTATTGTTTTCTCAGACAGTGCCACCTGCTGTTGGGTCTGGGGAAGCAGCAGGTACGGAGACCGAACTGCACGCTCAGACCAGCACTTTCTAGCAAGCAGCAACATCAGAAACGCCAGAATAAGGTTATTGATTATTTAAGCGATTCCTGAAAATGACCAAGTTTTATGGCATAAATCAATGTGTCGTAAAATATTACACTAAAAACAATTATTTCAGTGTTCGATTTGATCAAAATTAATGTCAAAAGATAGCATTAGTTTATGGTATTTACAGCTTGCTCTTATTATCGGTGTTATTGCACCATTTTGGGACACTTTTATAGCAATGTTTTCAGGCGAAATAAAAAACCTTAAAGTAAAAATGTTAAAATAACATGTATAATATATAATGCAATTATTGCTTGTAACATATTTTAGTGCTATGTAGGTCTACTGTACATCTGTATTATCTATCTGAAAGTGCTACCCAAGACAATAACAGTAACACAATAACAGTTTATCAATTATTAATAAGTCCTGTAATGATTACAAATACGTTTTTTTGGAAATCACAATATCAGTTATTCTGAATAGAATTTACAATATGAGCTCTCTTAGGTTAAAGCAAAAATAATTAGCTTGTGACTTGTGTATTTTTTCCCAGATTGCTATTACAATTCAAAAAGGGGGGCCAACACTAATGCAGTGCACCAAATGCTGCAGATATTTCCAGTTTTTTGCTCGAGAAATGAAAAATCTCCCCAACAAGAATGCAAAGCATTTATTTTATTTAATGTTATTTTCTACGTAAAAAATAATCAATACTCCAATTATTATTTTCACCATTTTTCTCTGCATTTTTTACAGCCTGATGACTTTTTTTTTAAATTACTCCTAATATTATAAATTATTGTATGTGAAGAAATTTATTGTATATGAAGATAATATTCATTTCCTCAACTCATTATGAAACAGTGATAAATCCTTAATGGTTTAAAAAAACAACAACAAATGTCTGAAAATATTAAAGTAACTGAATAATATCTATTTACAAATACAATTAATAAAAATACAACAGAATTAATGCATCAAATCAAAATCTAGTATGTTTAATATTTTGTATAATAATGTGTTCAATCATAGCGTAATATTTTATAGTAGACAAATAGTTTACAAGTTACAATTTATAAGCAGCTGAATTCAGGTTAGTCGATCTTTCAAACAGCAGGTGGCACTGTGAATGTCTGGAAGTGCAGGTCTAGCCGTCTGAGCGAGCAGGTTTGAGCGTGCGGTTTGGTCTCCGGGCCCTGCAGCTTCATAATGTTGCATTTTTCAGCTCTCCTTGAGTTAAACAGTTGAGTTTTACCATTTTTAACTCTATTCAGTTGATCTCCAGGATCTCTCTTAGCTTAGCTTAGCATAGATCATTGAATCAGATTAGACCATTAGCATCTCACTCAACAAACGACCAAAGAGTTTTGATTATGTTCCTATTTAAAGCTTGACTCTTCTGTAGATACGTTGTGTACTAAAACTGATTAAAAAATGTAAAGTTGCTATCTTCTATACTTTTAGTGTGGTGTACTAATGAAGGAATTTTACTTCCATATCATGGCTAAAGCAGGATCAATGATATCAAACAACACCTAAAAATGTTCATCTCCTCCAAAGCCTTCTGTTGTGTTCTGATGTGTTTTTTACGACTGCTGTAGCTGTGTAATAACTCTAATCATTCAGTGGAGTGATACTGAGCTGTAATGCACTCAAAACCTGCCGGAACAACTTTAGCTGACAATAACCAATCACCTTAGAGTGATCATCAGCCAATAAGAATCAAGTATTCAACAGCAACAGAGTATAAGAAGATTTATAGCATGTTATTTTGTCTGAGTAATACTGAAGATAAAGAGCTCTGACTCACTGCTCAGAATTATGGCAACTGAACTTTTTTCTACTTTGCAAAAAATGCTTTTCTTGCTTAGATTTTTTTGTCTTGTTTGTAGTCTAAATATCTAAAATTTCTTATATCAAGAAGCATTTTCTAGACAAGCAAAACATAGTCTTGTTTTGAGAAATAATGTGCCAATATTAAGTTAGTTTTTCCTTAAAACAAGCAAAATAATCTGCCAATGGGGTAAGCAAAATAATCTTGTTTTTTCTTTTGACGGAAGATTATATTGTTTACCCCATTGGCAGATTATTTTTCTTGTTTTAAGGAAACACTAACTTAATATTGGCATATTATTTCTCAAAACAAGACCAAGACCAATACCAATTTTTAGGTTTGGACTCGAAACAAGACAAAAAATCTAAGTAAGAAAAGCATTTTTTGCAGTATAATGCCTCTTTCCACTGCACACAACATTCTGACAAGATTGTGTGAATACGCCCCCTTGTGGCAGTCGCACAGAGTTTCAATTTTGTCATGCACCATGGGAGAGAAGTGGGAGAAGCTGATTCTCATGTCTGATAATCCGATTCAAAACTTTCGAGGGAATGTGGAGACAGCATTAAAAAAAATACTATTTTTAATACACATTTATGAATAGAAATATGTTATTTTTTAATATGGACTTTTTTTGATTCAAAAACTAACAAAATATAACAAAAAACTACTAAGAAACCTGATCTCGCGCACACAGACATGATTGGGCAACACTGGAATACATCACATCACATGATCACATATGGTTCAAATATGTCAACGGATCTGCAGTTCAAATCGGATCCAAATTTTGCAGAGATAATCAGAACTCAATACAACTCCCAGACTACCCTCCATTGGAAATGATTGACTTCCAGTCTGTTGCTTGCCGTGTGCATTGGAAAGGCGGTTTCAATAATTCAGGCCAGATTGAGACTAAAAGCTGAAATGAAGGTCTCGTACCGTGGAGAGGAGGACGAGGGTTTGACAGGGAGCATCGGGGTCACATTGATGACGTCTGGAGGAAAGAGCTGAGTCGGCAGAGAGCTCCAGGAACTCATCCGATAAGAATCTGTGTCCTCTACAACACACACAAGTCAAGACACGACCAGCTTTACTCTCATTCCTACATACATGAGGACATGCATATGAACCAAACGTCTCACTGCTGACATTAGCTACGTTTATATCCACCTATTTTTACGTGCATTTGGATAACTTTAGGATAAACCTTTTATTCGATAAGAAAAGATGTGCGTAAACTATGATGGAAACGATTTTACCAAACAAATTCCAGTATGTGCATTAAAAAAAGGTCACATGATTTTGTTATAGGTTCAGTGATCATGTGATGAACTTACACTTACATAAACTTAATTTGCATCTTTGGATGGAAACATAGCTAATGTTTATGGTGAAACATAAAACTCACCCCTCAGAAAAGACCTTTAAAATGACACTTGTTTGTTGTTTAATAATTTTTGATTTCACAATTTTTGTACAGTACAATTGTTTATTGCTTGTAGAGTATAATATTCATTCATTCATTCATTTTCTTTTGGCTTAGTCCCTTTATTAATCTGGGGTCGCCACAGCGGAATGAACCACCAACTTATCCAGTTTTACACAACGGATGCCCTTCCACTTGCAACCCATCTCTAGGAAATATCCCTACATACTCATACACTACGGACAATTGAGCCTACCCAATTGACCTGTACCGCATGTCTTTGGACTGTGGGGGAAACCGAAGCACCCGGAGGAAACCCACGCGAAGGCAGGGAGAACATGCAAACTCCACACAGAAACGCCAACTGACCCAGCTGAGGCTCAAACCAGCGACCTTCTTGCTGTGAGGCGACAGCACAGCACATTTGCCAATCGATATAATAAATGACTCCCACATGCTCAAAAAGACGCACTTTCCTTTCCTAAATAAATCACATTTTTTATAAATGTAAAATCCTCCCCAACTCCATGATCCACATATCAAATATTGGTTTGGTCTAAATATATTTTTTGAGGTTTCACAACACAATAGGTTGTTGGCAAATATATTGAGTGGATATGTTAGCAAATCTGACTTTGGAGTATCCTCAAACCTCACCGCACTTCACAAGGCTCTTATGTCTCATCATAAAGGGGCAAACAAAACTGACATTTAGCCTACAATCCTTGCACAACCTACACTTTTATCTGTTATCTCTCTCTTTCTGTAGTGCGCAATTTTAACGTGAGGTTTTGAAAACCAGATCTAAATTTGGCAGGAACAGTCGGGGTAGGAAGAAAATGGGGGGTCGGACAGCGGGTGAACAAAGGCTGAATCTACGGCGGGAGCAGTCGTGTGTGGCATAAAACCTGGCGGGAGCAAGATTAAAATTTCAGTCCCGTGAAGATCTCGATCTCAAGGCACTTTACAGACAAATAAATGTGCAGCAGTAAAAAATACATACAAGGATGAATGCACAAAAAGCTTATAACAATAATGTATAGAAACACACAAAATAATGATATTAGCAGGGCCAGACGGAATCTGCGGACGTGTTTTTGCTATTTCTGTGGAAAAGTTTGGTAAAAATCTGCGGATTTCTGCAGAATTATTTTGGGAGTATCGAGCAGAGTATGATAACTAACACCTTAATATATGAAATAAAAAGTAATAAATTACTGAATAAAAACTGAATAAATTCAGATTTACACATTTACTCATAAAATAAACTGAAATGATGATGGGCTAAAAATCTGCAGAAATCTGCGCGCGCAGATTCCGTGTGGGCCTAGATATTAGTAATAGATCTAAAAATCAAAAAACATTTTGAAGTGTTCTAGTAATTGTCTCCAACTGTATATTATTGTTGTTGCCTACCACACATGTTAGGACAGGTGTATGTTTGCTACACGGTATTATTTAACACAAACTGAAGGCAACTAAAACAAAGAAGAAACAAAACACGCACCTGCATTTGCCTCATTCTCATCACTTCTCCAAGAGTTCAGATCAAATCTGCAGAAACACACGGACAGAAGAGAATCAGAGCCTGGAATCACAAAACATCTTAAAGACGCCTGCACACTGGGATGACTTGTCTCTTATGCTTTCCTAAAGACTCCTGCACACCGGGACAACTCGTCTCTCATGCTTTCTGAAAGACTCTTGCTCACTGGAATAACTAGTCTCTTATGCCTACTGAAGGACTCCTGCACACCGGGATGACATGTCTTTCATGCTTTCCTAAAGACTCTTGCACACAGGGAAGACTCGTCTCTCATTCTTTCTGAAAGACTCCTGCACACCAAGACAATTTGTCTCTCATTCTTTCCTAAAGACTCCTGCACACCGCACGACTTGTCTCTTATTCTTTCTGAAAGACTCCTGCACACCGGGACGACTTGTCTCTCATTCTTTCCTAAAGACTCCTGCACACCGCACGACTTGTCTCTCATTCTTTCCTAAAGACTCCTGCACACCGCACGACTTGTCTCTCATTCTTTCTGAAAGACTCATGCACACCAGGACAATTTGTCTCTCATGCTTTCCTAAAGACTCCTGCACACCGGGACGACTTGTCTCTCATTCTTTCCTAAAGACTCCTGCACACCGGGACGACTTGTCTCTCATTCTTTCTGAAAGACTCCTGCACACCGGGACGACTTGTCTCTCATTCTTTCTGAAAGACTCATGCACACCAGGACAATTTGTCTCTCATGCTTTCCTAAAGACTCCTGCACACCGGGACGACTTGTCTCTCATTCTTTCCTAAAGACTCCTGCACACCGGGACGACTTATCTCTCATTCTTTCTGAAAGACTCCTGCACACCGGGACGACTTGTCTCTCATTCTTTCTGAAAGACTCCTGCACACCGGGACGACTTATCTCTCATTCTTTCCTAAAGACTCCTGCACACCGGGACGACTTGTCTCTCATTCTTTCTGAAAGACTCCTGCACACCGGGACGACTTGTCTCTCATTCTCTCTGAAAGACTCCTGCACACCGCACGACTTGTCTCTCATTCTTTCTGAAAGACTCCTGCACACCGCACGACTTGTCTCTCATTCTTTCTGAAAGACTGCTGCACACCGCACGACTTGTCTCTCATCCTTTCTGAAAGACTGCTGCACACCGCACGACTTGTCTCTCATTCTTTCTGAAAGACTCCTGCACACCGCACGACTTGTCTCTCATTCTTTCCTAAAGACTCCTGCACACTGCACGACTTGTCTCTCATTCTTTCTGAAAGACTCCTGCACACCGGGACGACTTGTCTCTCATTCTTTCTGAAAGACTCCTGCACACCGCACAACTTGTCTCTCATTCTTTCTGAAAGACTCCTGCACACCGGGACGACTTGTCTCTCATTCTTTCTGAAAGACTGCTGCACACCGCACGACTTGTCTCTCATCCTTTCTGAAAGACTGCTGCACACCGCACGACTTGTCTCTCATTCTTTCTGAAAGACTCCTGCACACCGCACGACTTGTCTCTCATTCTTTCTGAAAGACTGCTGCACACCGCACGACTTGTCTCTCATCCTTTCTGAAAGACTGCTGCACACCGCACGACTTGTCTCTCATTCTTTCTGAAAGACTCCTGCACACCGCACGACTTGTCTCTCATTCTTTCCTAAAGACTCCTGCACACCGCACGACTTGTCTCTCATTCTTTCTGAAAGACTCCTGTACACCGGGACAACTTGTCTCTCATGCTTACCTAAAGACTCCTGTACACCGCACGACTTGTCTCTGAAGCTTTCTGAAAGACTCCTGCACACAGAGATGACTTGTCTCTGAAGCTTTCTGAAAGACTCCTGCAGACTGACTTATCTCTCATGCTTTCTGAAAGACTCCTGCACACAGAGATGACTTGTCTCTGAAGCTTTCTGAAAGACTCCTGCACACCGAGATGACTTGTCTCTGAAGCTTTCTGAAAGACTCCTGCAGACTGACTTATCTCTCATGCTTTCTGAAAGACTCCTGCAGACTGACTTATCTCTCATGCTTTCTGAAAGACTCCTGCAACTTTAACTAAGACAACTTGCCTTTCATGCTTACCAAAAAACACCGGGCTGACATGACTCTCATGCTTTCCTAAAGACTCCTGCACACCAGGCTGACTTGTCTTTTTCTTAAAGACTCCATCACACCAGGACGACTTGTTTCTTATGTTTTCCAAAAGACTTCCTAAAGATTCCCAAGTGATGGTGGATTTTGGTGGAGCATCTTAAAACTCTTCTCTAGTTTCACTTTCTGAGTTCTAAGCAGAACTCTTATTGGTCAGATCAAATGTTTTGTGATGGAGAGTTAAAGATGTTTGACTTACTCATCTTTTGCTCTGCGGTGGATGGAGTTTGCACAGGGAGGAAAGGGAAAAGTGGACAATCTGTTGATGTCCTTCTCTGCGTTACACTCCTGCACACACACACACACACATACGATCACCACTGCATCATAGTGAATTTATCATTTATATTATGAACATATAAGTCTCATTCACCGGTGAGAGCAGGTTCTCCTCTGAGTTGGAGCCACAGGAGTCTGTAACAAACACACAACTGTGATTCTTAGAGTACACACACATTTAACCTATTAACATTCATCCGTTCAGCTTCAACATATGATAAGAGTGCTGTTATTCAGCATCACTCAATACAGCTTCAGTTCTCATCTGATCTAATAGCGTGGACAAATCAATAAGATCATATTAAACACACAACACAAACACTCACCTTCAGACTGATCACAGATCTGAGCTTGAGACTGCAGAAACACAACAACAACATGAGAAAACAAACGTGTATGTGTGTCTGTATGTGTGGATATGTGTGTGTTTATGTGTGTATGTGTTTGTGTCTGCATGTGTGTGTGTGTGTGTGAACTTTGACCTTTAGATGAGCTCTGACTGGGAGTGGACTGGGACTGAGCTCGACTGAACAGCACAGCCCGAAACACTGATCCTCACTGAATAATGACAGGTGAGACTACACACAAACACACGCACAAACACACAATGTAAATGAACGTGCAGTACATTACAGTTCATTACAGCATAATAACAGTAAAAGTGTAGTAAAATAATGTGTAATAACAATAGAACAGTACTGATCTTATTCTGCACATGAAGAATAAGGTCAATAATGTAGTATGCAGTATGTAGTGTGTAGTGTATTCGTCATACGCAGTGTAGGCAGGGTGTGCTCGGCTCTCTCCACTCTCGGTCTAGTGTAGTGTGTAGTGTGCAGTGTGTAGTGTACACAGACATACGCAGTGCAGGCAGGGTGTGCTCGGCTCTCTCCACTCTCGGTCTAGTGTAGTGTGTAGTGTGCAGGGTGTAGTGTACACAGACGTACGCAGTGTAGGCAGGGTGTGTTCGGCTCTCTCCACTCTCGGTCTAGTGTAGTGTGCAGGGTGTAGTGTACACAGACGTACGCAGTGTAGGCAGGGTGTGCTCGGCTCTCTCCACTCTCGGTCTAGTGTAGTGTGTAGTGTGCAGTGTGTAGTGTACACAGACGTACGCAGTGTAGGCAGGGTGTGCTCGGCTCTCTCCACTCTCGGTCTAGTGTAGTGTGTAGTGTGCAGGGTGTAGTGTACACAGACGTACGCAGTGTAGGCAGGGTGTGCTCGGCTCTCTCCACTCTCGGTCTAGTGTAGTGTGTAGTGTGTAGTGTGCAGGGTGTAGTGTATACAGACGTACGCAGTGAAGGCAGGGTGTGCTCGGCTCTCTCCACTCTCGGTCTAGTGTAGTGTGTAGTGTGTAGTGTGCAGGGTGTAGTGTATATAGACGTACACAGTGTAGGCAGGGTGTGCTCGACTCTCTCCACTCTCGGTCTAGTGTAGTGTGCAGGGTGTAGTGTATATAGACGTACACAGTGTAGGCAGGGTGTGCTCGACTCTCTCCACTCTCGGTCTAGTGTAGTGTGTAGTGTGTAGTGTGCAGGGTGTAGTGTATATAGACGTACACAGTGTAGGCAGGGTATGCTCGGCTCTCTCCACTCTCGGTCTAGTGTAGTGTGTAGTGTGCAGTGTGTAGTGTACACAGACGTACGCAGTGTAGGCAGGGTATGCTCGGCTCTCTCCACTCTCGGTCTAGTGTAGTGTGCAGGGTGTAGTGTACACAGACGTACGCAGTGTAGGCAGGGTGTGCTCGGCTCTCTCCACTCTCGGTCTAGTGTAGTGTGTAGTGTGCAGTGTGTAGTGTACACAGACGTACGCAGTGTAGGCAGGGTGTGCTCGGCTCTCTCCACTCTCGGTCCAGTGTAGTGTGTAGTGTGCAGGGTTTAGTGTACACAGACGTACGCAGTGTAGGCAGGGTGTGCTCGGCTCTCTCCACTCTCGGTCTAGTGTAGTGTGTAGTGTGCAGGGTGTAGTGTATACAGACGTACGCAGTGCAGGCAGGGTGTGCTCGGCTCTCTCCACCTCTCGGTCTAGTGTAGTGTGTAGTGTGTAGTGTGCAGGGTGTAGTGTACACAGACGTACGCAGTGCAGGCAGGGTGTGCTCGACTCTCTCCACTCTCGGTCTAGTGTAGTGTGTAGTGTGCAGGGTGTAGTGTATACAGACGTACGCAGTGTAGGCAGGGTGTGCTCGGCTCTCTCCACTCTCGGTGTAGTGTAGTGTGTAGTGTGCAGGGTGTAGTGTACACAGACGTACGCAGTGTAGGCAGGGTGTGCTCGGCTCTCTCCACTCTCGGTCTAGTGTAGTGTGTAGTGTGCAGGGTGTAGTGTATACAGATGTACGCAGTGCAGGCAGGGTG